>NW_027473633.1:142848-196778 GCF_050947335.1 Megachile rotundata
ATCGATAGAACGACAATTACTATACTTATTACTCTTATTATTATCAATCTAACTCATATTATTAGCCATATTATGCATATATGATCGATAGAACGAGAACTACTATACTCACTACTCTTAGTATTATCAATCTAACTCATATTATTAGCTATATTATGCTTATATTATCGATAGAACGACAATTACTATACTTCTTACTGTTATTATTATCAATCTGACTCATATTATTACCCATATTATGCTTAAATGATCGATAGAACGACAATTACTATACTTATTACTGTTATTATTATCAATCTAACTCATATTATTAGCCATATTATGCTTAAATGATCGATAGATCTACAATTACTATACCTCATTACTCTTATTCTTATCAATCTAACTCATATTATTAGCCATATTATGCTTATATGATCGATAGAACGAGAATTACTATACTCACTACTCTTAGTATTATCAATCTAACTCATATTATTAGCCATATTATGCTTATATGATCGATAGAACGACAATTACTATACTTATTACTCTTATTATTATCAATCTAACTCATATTATTAGCCATAATATGCTTATATGATCGATGGAACGAGAACTACTATACTCCACTACTCTTAGTATTATTCAATCTAACTCATATTATTAGCCATATTATGCTTATATTATCGATAGAACGACAATTACTATACTTATTACTGTTATTATTATCAATCTGACTCATATTATTACCCATATTATGCTTAAATGATCGATAGAACGAGAACTACTATACTCACTACTCTTAGTATTATCAATCTAACTCATATTATAGCAATATTATGCTTAATATTATCGATAGAACGACAATTACTATACTTCTTACTGTTATTATTATCAATCTGACTCATATTATTACCCATATTATGCTTAAATGATCGATAGAACGACAATTACTATACTTATTACTGTTATTATTATCAATCTAACTCATATTATTAGCCATATTATGCTTAAATGATCGATAGATCTACAATTACTATACTCATTACTCTTATTATTATCAATCTAACTCATATTATTAGCCATATTATGCTTATATGATCGATAGAACGAGAATTACTATACTCACTACTCTTAGTATTATCAATCTAACTCATATTATTAGCCATATTATGCTTATTATGATCGATAGAACGACAATTACTATACTTATTACTCTTATTATTATCAATCTAACTCATATTATTACCCATATTATGCTTAAATGATCGATAGAACGAGAACTACTATACTCACTACTCTTAGTATTATCAATCTAACTCATATTATTAGCTATATTATGCTTATATTATCGATAGAACGACAATTACTATACTTCTTACTGTTATTATTATCAATCTGACTCATATTATTACCCATATTATGCTTAAATGATCGATAGAACGACAATTACTATACTTATTACTGTTATTATTATCAATCTAACTCATATTATTAGCCATATTATGCTTAAATGATCGATAGATCTACAATTACTATACTCATTACTCTTATTATTATCAATCTAACTCATATTATTAGCCATATTATGCTTATATGATCGATAGAACGAGAATTACTATACTCACTACTCTTAGTATTATCAATCTAACTCATATTATTAGCCATATTATGCTTATATGATCGATAGAACGACAATTACTATACTTATTACTCTTATTATTATCAATCTAACTCATATTATTAGCCATATTATGCTTATATGATCGATGGAACGAGAACTACTAATACTCACTTACTCTTAGTATTATCACTCTAACTCATATTATTAGCCATATTATGCTTATATTATCGATAGAACGACAATTACTATACTTATTACTGTTATTATTATCAATCTGACTCATATTATTACCATATTATGCTTAAATGATCGATAGAACGACAATTACTATACGTATTACTCTTATTGTTATCAATCTAACTCGTATTATTAGCCATATTATTGGCTTACATGATCGATAGAACGACAATACTATACTTATTACTCTTATTATTATCAATCTATATCATATTATTAGCCATATTATGCTTATATGATCGATAGAACGACAATTACTATACTCACTACTCTTAGTATTATCAATCTAACTCATATTATTAGCCATATTATGCTTATATTATCGATAGAACGACAGTTAATATACTTATTACTGTTATTATATCAATCTAACTCATATTATTAGCCATATTATGCTTTATATGATCGATAGAATGAGAATTACAATACTCATTACTCTTAGTATTATCAATATAACTCATATTATTAGCCTTATTATGCTTATATGATCGATAGAACGACAATTACTGTAGTTATTACTCTTATTATTATCAATCTAACTCATATTATTAGCCATATTTTGCTTATATGATCGATAGAACTACAATTACTATACCCATTACTCTTATTATTATCAATCTAACTCATATTATTAGCCATATTATGCTTATATGATCGATAGAATGAGAATTACTATACTCACTACTCTTAGTATTATCACTCTAACTCATATTATTCGCCTCATTATGCATATATGATCGATAGAACGACAATTACTATACTTATTACTCTCATTACTATCCATCTAACTCATATTATTAGCCATATTATGCTTATATGATCGATAGAACGACAATTACTGTAGTTATTACTCTTATTATTATCAATCTAACTCATATTATTAGCCATATTTTGCTTATATGATCGATAGATCTACAATTACTATACCCATTACTCTTATTATTATCAATCTAACTCATATTATTAGCCATATTATGCTTATATGATCGATAGAATGAGAATTACTATACTCACTACTCTCAGTATTATCACTCTAACTCATATTATTAGCCTTATTATGCTTATATGATTGATAGAACGACAATTACTGTAGTTATTACTCTTATTATTATCAATCTAACTCATATTATTAGCCATATTATGCTTATATGATGGATAGAACTACAATTACTATACTCATTACTCTTATTATTATCAATCTAACTCGTATTATTAGCCATATTATGCTTACATGATCGATAGAACGAGAATTACTATACTCACTACTCTTAGTATTATCAATCTAACTCATATTATTAGCCATATTATGCTATATGATCGATAGAATGAGAATTACTATACTCACTACTCTTAGTATTATCACTCTAACTCATATTATTAGCCTTATTATGCTTATATGATCGATAGAACGACAATTACTGTAGTTATTACTCTTATTATTATCAATTTAACTCATATTATTAGCCATATTATGCTTATATGATCGATAGAACGAGAATTACTATACTCACTACTCTTAGTATTATCAATCTAACTCATATTACTAGCCATATTATGGTTATATTATCGATAGAACGACAATAACTATACTTATTACTGTTATTATTATCAATCTAACTCATATTATTAACCATATTATGCTTAAATGATCGATAGATCTACAATTACTATACCCATTACTCTTATTATTATCAATCTAACTCATATTATTAGCCATATTGTGCTTATATGATCGATAGAACGAGAATTACTATACTCACTACTCTTAGTATTATCAATCTAACTCATATTATTAGCCATATTATGCTTATATGATCGATAGAACGACAATTACTATACTTATTACTCTTATTATTATCAAACTAACTCATATTATTGGCCATATTATGCTTATATGATCGATAGAACGAGAACTACTATACTCACTACTCTTAGTATTATCAATCTAACTCATATTATTAGCCATATTATGCTTATATTATCGATAGAACGACAATTACTATACTTATTACTGTTATTATTATCAATCTGACTCATATTATTACCCATATTATGCTTAAATGGTCGATAGAACGACAATTACTATACTTATTACTGTTATTATTATCAATCTAACTCATATTATTAGCCATATTATGCTTAAATGATCGATAGAACGACAATTACTATACTTATTACTCTTATTATTATCAATCTAACTCGTATTATTAGCCATATTATGCTTACATGATCGATAGAACGACAAATACTATACTTATTACTCTTATTATTATCAATCTATATCATATTATTAGCCATATTATGCTTAAATGATCGATAGAACGACAATTACTGTAGTTATTACTCTTAGTATTATCACTCTAACTCATATTATTAGCCATATTTTGCTTATATGATCGATAGAACTACAATTACTATACCCATTACTCTTATTATTATCAATCTAACTCATATTATTAGCCATATTATGCTTATATGATCGATAGAATGAGAATTACTATACTCACTACTCTTAGTATTATCACTCTAACTCATATTATTAGCCTTATTATGCTTATATGATCGATAGAACGACAATTACTGTAGTTATTACTCTTATTATTATCAATCTAACTCATATTATTAGCCATATTATGCTTATATGATCGATAGAACGAGAATTACTATACTCACTACTCTTAGTATTATCAATCTAACTCATATTACTAGCCATATTATGGTTATATTATCGATAGAACGACAATTACTATACTTATTACTGTTATTATTATCAATCTAACTCATATTATTAACCATATTATGCTTAAATGATCGATAGATCTACAATTACTATACCCATTACTCTTATTATTATCAATCTAACTCATATTATTAGCCATATTATGCTTATATGATCGATAGAACGAGAACTACTATACTCACTACTCTTAGTATTATCAATCTAACTCATATTATTAGCCATATTATGCTTATATGATCGATAGAACGAGAATTACTATACTCACTACTCCTAGTATTATCAATCTAACTCATATTATTAGCCATATTATGCTTATATGATCGATAGAACGACAATTACTATACTTATTACTCTTATTATTATCAATCTAACTCATATTATTAGCCATATTATGCTTATATGATCGATAGAACGAGAACTACTATACTCACTACTCTTAGTATTATCAATCTAACTCATATTATTAGCTATATTATGCTTATATTATCGATAGAACGACAATTACTATACTTCTTACTGTTATTATTATCAATCTGACTCATATTATTACCCATATTATGCTTAAATGATCGATAGAACGACAATTACTATACTTATTACTGTTATTATTATCAATCTAACTCATATTATTAGCCATATTATGCTTAAATGATCGATAGATCTACAATTACTATACTCATTACTCTTATTATTATCAATCTAACTCATATTATTAGCCATATTATGCTTATATGATCGATAGAACGAGAATTACTATACTCACTACTCTTAGTATTATCAATCTAACTCATATTATTAGCCATATTATGCTTATATGATCGATAGAACGACAATTACTATACTTATTACTCTTATTATTATCAATCTAACTCATATTATTAGCCATATTATGCTTATATGATCGATGGAACGAGAACTACTATACTCACTACTCTTAGTATTATCAATCTAACTCATATTATTAGCCATATTATGCTTATATTATCGATAGAACGACAATTACTATACTTATTACTGTTATTATTATCAATCTGACTCATATTATTACCCATATTATGCTTAAATGATCGATAGAACGAGAACTACTATACTCACTACTCTTAGTATTATCAATCTAACTCATATTATTAGCTATATTATGCTTATATTATCGATAGAACGACAATTACTATACTTCTTACTGTTATTATTATCAATCTGACTCATATTATTACCCATATTATGCTTAAATGATCGATAGAACGACAATTACTATACTTATTACTGTTATTATTATCAATCTAACTCATATTATTAGCCATATTATGCTTAAATGATCGATAGATCTACAATTACTATACTCATTACTCTTATTATTATCAATCTAACTCATATTATTAGCCATATTATGCTTATATGATCGATAGAACGAGAATTACTATACTCACTACTCTTAGTATTATCAATCTAACTCATATTATTAGCCATATTATGCTTATATGATCGATAGAACGACAATTACTATACTTATTACTCTTATTATTATCAATCTAACTCATATTATTAGCCATATTATGCTTATATGATCGATGGAACGAGAACTACTATACTCACTACTCTTAGTATTATCAATCTAACTCATATTATTAGCCATATTATGCTTATATTATCGATAGAACGACAATTACTATACTTATTACTGTTATTATTATCAATCTGACTCATATTATTACCCATATTATGCTTAAATGATCGATAGAACGACAATTACTATACTTATTACTCTTATTGTTATCAATCTAACTCGTATTATTAGCCATATTATGCTTACATGATCGATAGAACGACAAATACTATACTTATTACTCTTATTATTATCAATCTATATCATATTATTAGCCATATTATGCTTATATGATCGATAGAACGACAATTACTATACTCACTACTCTTAGTATTATCAATCTAACTCATATTATTAGCCATATTATGCTTATATTATCGATAGAACGACAGTTAATATACTTATTACTGTTATTATTATCAATCTAACTCATATTATTAGCCATATTATGCTTATATGATCGATAGAATGAGAATTACAATACTCATTACTCTTAGTATTATCATTATAACTCATATTATTAGCCTTATTATGCTTATATGATCGATAGAACGACAATTACTGTAGTTATTACTCTTATTATTATCAATCTAACTCATATTATTAGCCATATTTTGCTTATATGATCGATAGAACTACAATTACTATACCCATTACTCTTATTATTATCAATCTAACTCATATTATTAGCCATATTATGCTTATATGATCGATAGAATGAGAATTACTATACTCACTACTCTTAGTATTATCACTCTAACTCATATTATTCGCCTCATTATGCATATATGATCGATAGAACGACAATTACTATACTTATTACTCTCATTACTATCCATCTAACTCATATTATTAGCCATATTATGCTTATATGATCGATAGAACGAGAACTACTATACTCACTACTCTTAGTATTATCAATCTAACTCATATTATTAGCCATATTATGCTTAAATGATCGATAGAACGACAATTACTATACTTATTACTCTTATTATTATCAATCTAACACGTACTATTAGCCATATTATGCTTACATGATCGATAGAACGAGAATTACTATACTCACTACTCTTAGTATTATCAATCTAACTCATATTATTACCCATATTATGCTTATATGATCGATAGAACGACAATTACTATACTTATTACTCTTATTATTATGAATCTAACTCATATTATTAACCATATTATGCCGATATGATCGATAGAACTACAATTACTATACTCATTACTCTTATTATTATCAATCTAACTCATATTATTAGCCATATTATGCTTATATGATCGACAGAACGACAATTACTATACTTATTACTCTTATTATTATCAATCTAACTCATATTATTAGCCATATTATGCTTATATGATCGATGGAACGAGAACTACTATACTCACTACTCTTAGTATTATCAATCTAACTCATATTATTAGCCATATTATGCTTAAATGATCGATAGAACGACAATTACTATACTTATTACTCTTATTATTATCAATCTAACTCATATTATTAGCCATATTATGCTTAAATGATCGATAGAACGACAATTACTATACTTATTACTCTTATTATTATCAATCTAACTCGTATTATTAGCCATATTATGCTTACATGATCGATAGAACGAGAATTACTATACTCACTACTCTTAGGATTATCAATCTAACTCATATTATTAGCCATATTATGGTTATATTATCGATAGAACGACAATTACTATACTTATTACTGTTATTATTATCAATCTAACTCATATTATTAGCCATATTATGCTTAAATGATCGATAGAACTACAATTACTATACTCATTACTCTTATTATTATCAATCTAACTCATATTATTAGCCATATTTTGCTTATATCATCGATAGAACTACAATTACTATACCCATTACTCTTATTATTATCAATCTAACTCATATTATTAGCCATATTATGCTATATGATCGATAGAATGAGAATTACTATACTCACTACTCTTAGTATTATCACTCTAACTCATATTATTAGCCTTATTATGCTTATATGATCGATAGAACGACAATTACTGTAGTTATTACTCTTATTATTATCAATCTAACTCATATTATTAGCCATATTTTGCTTATATGATCGATAGATCTACAATTACTATACCCATTACTCTTATTATTATCAATCTAACTCATATTATTAGCCATATTATGCTTATATGATCGATAGAATGAGAATTACTATACTCACTACTCTCAGTATTATCACTCTAACTCATATTATTAGCCTTATTATGCTTATATGATTGATAGAACGACAATTACTGTAGTTATTACTCTTATTATTATCAATCTAACTCATATTATTAGCCATATTATGGTTATATGATCGATAGAACTACAATTACTATACTCATTACTCTTATTATTATCAATCTAACTCATATTATTAGCCATATTATGCTTATATGATCGATAGAACGAGAATTACTATACTCACTACTCTTAGTATTATCAATCTC
This sequence comes from Megachile rotundata, assembly GCF_050947335.1. NCBI lineage: Eukaryota > Metazoa > Arthropoda > Insecta > Hymenoptera > Megachilidae > Megachile > Megachile rotundata. The sequence goes on from NW_027473633.1 coordinate 151,536, forward strand.
ACTCATATTATTAGCCATATTATGCTTATATGATCGATAGAACGACAATTACTATACTTATTACTGTTATTATTATCAATCTGACTCATATTATTACCCATATTATGCTTAAATGATCGATAGAACGAGAATTACTATACTCACTACTCTTAGTATTATCAATCTAACTCATATTATTAGCCATATGATGCTTATATGATCGAGAGAACGACAACTACTATACTTATTACTCTTATTATTATCAATCTAACTCATATTATTAGCCTTATTTTGCTTATATGATCGATAGAACGACAATTACTGTAGTTATTACTCTTATTATTATCAATCTAACACATATTATTAGCCATGTTATGCTTATATGATCGATAGAACGAGAATTACTATACTTATTACTGTTATTATTATCAATCTGACTCATATTATTACCCATATTATGCTTAAATGATCGATAGAACGACAATTACTATACTTATTACTGTTATTATTATCAATCTAACTCATATTATTAGCCATATTATGCTTAAATGATCGATAGATCTACAATTACTATACTCATTACTCTTATTATTATCAATCTAACTCATATTATTAGCCATATTATGCTTATATGATCGATAGAACGAGAATTACTATACTCACTACTCTTAGTATTATCAATCTAACTCATATTATTAGCCATATTATGCTTATATGATAGATAGAACGACAATTACTATACTTATTACTCTTATTATTATCAATCTAACTCATATTATTAGCCATATTATGCTTATATGATCGATGGAACGAGAACTGCTATACTCACTACTCTTAGTATTATCAATCTAACTCATATTATTAGCCATATATGCTTATATGATCGATAGAACGACAATTACTATACTTATTACTCTTATTATTATCAATCTAACTCATATTATTAGCCATATTATGCTTATATGATCGATGGAACGAGAACTACTATACTCACTACTCTTAGTATTATCAATCTAACTCATATTATTAGCCATATTATGCTTAAATGATCGATAGAACGACAATTACTATACTTATTACTCTTATTATTATCAATCTAACTCGTATTATTAGCCATATTATGCTTACATGATCGATAGAACGACAAATACTATACTTATTACTCTTATTATTATCAATCTATATCATATTATTAGCATATTATGCTTATATGATCGATAGAACGACAATTACTATACTCACTACTCTTAGTATTATCAATCTAACTCATATTATTAGCCATATTATGCTTATATTATCGATAGAACGACAGTTACTATACTTATTACTGTTATTATTATCAATCTAACGCATATTATTAGCCATATTATGCTTATATGATCGATAGAATGAGAATTACAATACTCACTACTCTTAGTATTATCACTCTAACTCATATTATTAGCCTTATTATGCTTATATGATCGATAGAACGACAATTACTGTAGTTATTACTCTTATTATTATCAATCTAACTCATATTATTAGCCATGTTATGCATATATGATCGATTAGGAACGAGAATTACTCTACTCACTACTCTTAGTATTATCAATCTAACTCATATTATTAGCCATATTATGCTTATATTATCGATAGAACGACAATTACTATACTTATTACTGTTATTATTATCAATCTGACTCATATTATTACCCATATTATGCTTAAATGATCGATAGAACGACAATTACTATACTTATTACTGTTATTATTATCAATCTAACTCATATTATTAGCCATATTATGCTTAAATGATCGATAGATCTACAATTACTATACTCATTACTCTTATTATTATGAATCTAACTCATATTATTAGCCATATTATGCTTATATGATCGATAGAACGAGAATTACTATACTCACTACTCTTAGTATTATCAATGCTAACTCATATTATTAGCCATATTATGCTTATATGATCGTAGAACGACAATTACTATACTTATTACTCTTATTATTATCAATTTAACTCATATTATTAGCCATATTATGCTTATATGATCGATAGAACGAGAACTACTATACTCACTACTCTTAGTATTATCAATCTAACTCATATTATTAGCTATATTATGCTTATATTATCGATAGAACGACAATTACTATACTTCTTACTGTTATTGTTATCAATCTGACCCATATTATTACCCATATTATGCTTAAATGATCGATAGAACGACAATTACTATACTTATTACTGTTATTATTATCAATCTAACTCATATTATTAGCCATATTATGCTTAAATGATCGATAGAACTACAATTACTATACTCATTACTCTTATTATTATCAATCTAACTCATATTATTAGCCATATTATGCTTATATGATCGATAGAACGAGAATTACTATACTCACTACTCTTAGTATTATCAATCTAACTCATATTATTAGCCATATTTTGCTTATATCATCGATAGAACTACAATTACTATACCCATTACTCTTATTATTATCAATCTAACTCATATTATTAGCCATATTATGCTATATGATCGATAGAATGAGAATTACTATACTCACTACTCTTAGTATTATCACTCTAACTCATATTATTAGCCTTATTATGCTTATATGATCGATAGAACGACAATTACTGTAGTTATTACTCTTATTATTATCAATCTAACTCATATTATTAGCCATATTTTGCTTATATGATCGATAGATCTACAATTACTATACCCATTACTCTTATTATTATCAATCTAACTCATATTATTAGCCATATTATGCTTATATGATCGATAGAATGAGAATTACTATACTCACTACTCTCAGTATTATCACTCTAACTCATATTATTAGCCTTATTATGCTTATATGATTGATAGAACGACAATTACTGTAGTTATTACTCTTATTATTATCAATCTAACTCATATTATTAGCCATATTATGGTTATATGATCGATAGAACTACAATTACTATACTCATTACTCTTATTATTATCAATCTAACTCATATTATTAGCCATATTATGCTTATATGATCGATAGAACGAGAATTACTATACTCACTACTCTTAGTATTATCAATCTCACTCATATTATTAGCCATATTATGCTTATATGATCGATAGAACGACAATTACTATACTTATTACTGTTATTATTATCAATCTGACTCATATTATTACCCATATTATGCTTAAATGATCGATAGAACGAGAATTACTATACTCACTACTCTTAGTATTATCAATCTAACTCATATTATTAGCCATATGATGCTTATATGATCGAGAGAACGACAACTACTATACTTATTACTCTTATTATTATCAATCTAACTCATATTATTAGCCTTATTTTGCTTATATGATCGATAGAACGACAATTACTGTAGTTATTACTCTTATTATTATCAATCTAACACATATTATTAGCCATGTTATGCTTATATGATCGATAGAACGAGAATTACTATACTCACTACTCTTAGTATTATCAATCTAACTCACATTATTAGCCATATTATGCTTATATTATCGATAGAACGACAATTACTATACTTCTTACTGTTATTATTATCAATCTGACTCATATTATTACCCATATTATGCTTAAATGATCGATAGAACGACAATTACTATACTTATTACTGTTACTATTATCAATCTAACTCATATTATTAGCCATATTATGCTTAAATGATCGATAGATCTACAATTACTATACTCATTACTCTTATTATTATCAATCTAACTCATATTATTAGCCATATTATGCTTATATGATCGATAGAACGAGAATTACTATACTCACTACTCTTAGTATTATCAATCTATCTCATATTATTAGCCATATTATGCTTATATGATAGATAGAACGACAATTACTATACTTATTACTCTTATTATTATCAATCTAACTCATATTATTAGCCATATTATGCTTATATGATCGATGGAACGAGAACTGCTATACTCACTACTCTTAGTATTATCAATCTAACTCATATTATTAGCCATATTATGCTTATATGATCGATAGAACGACAATTACTATACTTATTACTCTTATTATTATCAATCTAACTCATATTATTAGCCATATTATGCTTATATGATCGATGGAACGAGAACTACTATACTCACTACTCTTAGTATTATCAATCTAACTCATATTATTAGCCATATTATGCTTAAATGATCGATAGAACGACAATTACTATACTTATTACTCTTATTATTATCAATCTAACTCGTATTATTAGCCATATTATGCTTACATGATCGATAGAACGACAAATACTATACTTACTACTCTTATTATTATCAATCTATATCATATTATTAGCCATATTATGCTTATATGATCGATAGAACGACAATTACTATACTCACTACTCTTAGTATTATCAATCTAACTCATATTATTAGCCATATTATGCTTATATTATCGATAGAACGACAGTTACTATACTTATTACTGTTATTATTATCAATCTAACTCATATTATTAGCCATATTATGCTTATATGATCGATAGAATGAGAATTACAATACTCACTACTCTTAGTATTATCACTCTAACTCATATTATTAGCCTTATTATGCTTATATGATCGATAGAACGACAATTACTGTAGTTATTACTCTTATTATTATCAATCTAACTCATATTATTAGCCATGTTATGCATATATGATCGATAGAACGAGAATTACTCTACTCACTACTCTTAGTATTATCAATCTAACTCATATTATTAGCCATATTATGCTTATATTATCGATAGAACGACAATTACTATACTTATTACTGTTATTATTATCAATCTGACTCATATTATTACCCATATTATGCTTAAATGATCGATAGAACGACAATTACTATACTTATTACTGTTATTATTATCAATCTAACTCATATTATTAGCCATATTATGCTTAAATGATCGATAGATCTACAATTACTATACTCATTACTCTTATTATTATCAATCTAACTCATATTATTAGCCATATTATGCTTATATGATCGATAGAACGAGAATTACTATACTCACTACTCTTAGTATTATCAATCTAACTCATATTATTAGCCATATTATGCTTATATGATCGATAGAACGACAATTACTATACTTATTACTCTTATTATTATCAATTTAACTCATATTATTAGCCATATTATGCTTATATGATCGATAGAACGAGAACTACTATACTCACTACTCTTAGTATTATCAATCTAACTCATATTATTAGCTATATTATGCTTATATTATCGATAGAACGACAATTACTATACTTCTTACTGTTATTGTTATCAATCTGACCCATATTATTACCCATATTATGCTTAAATGATCGATAGAACGACAATTACTATACTTATTACTGTTATTATTATCAATCTAACTCATATTATTAGCCATATTATGCTTAAATGATCGATAGATCTACAATTACTATACTCATTACTCTTATTATTATCAATCTAACTCATATTATTAACCATATTATGCCGATATGATCGATAGAACTACAATGACTATACTCATTACTCTTATTATTATCAATCTAACTCATATTATTACCCATATTATGCTTATATGATCGATAGAACGAGAATTACTATACTCACTACTCATAGTATTATCGGTATATAATCTAACTCATATTATTAGCCATATTATGCTTATATTATCGATAGAACGACAATTACTATACTTATTACTGTTATTATTATCAATCTAACTCATATTATTGGCCATATTATGCTTAAATGATCGATAGAACGACAATTACTATACTTATTACTCTTATTATTATCAATCTAACTCGTATTATTAGCCATATTATGCTTACATGATCGATAGAACGACAAATACTATACTTATTACTCTTATTATTATCAATCTATATCATATTATTAGCCATATTATGCTTATGTGATCGATAGAACGACAATTACTATACTCACTACTCTTAGTATTATCAATCTAACTCATATTATTAGCCATATTATGCTTATATTATCGATAGAACGACAGTTACTATACTTATTACTGTTATTATTATCAATCTAACTCATATTATTAGCCATATTATGCTTATATGATCGATAGAACTACAATTACTATACTCATTACTCTTATTATTATCAATCTAACTCATATTATTAGCCATATTATGCTTATATGATCGACAGAACGACAATTACTATACTTATTACTCTTATTATTATCAATCTAACTCATATTATTAGCCATATTATGCTTATATGATCGATGGAACGAGAACTACTATACTCACTACTCTTAGTATTATCAATCTAACTCATATTATTAGCCATATTATGCTTAAATGATCGATAGAACGACAATTACTATACTTATTACTCTTATTATTATCAATCTAACTCGTATTATTAGCCATATTATGCTTACATGATCGATAGAACGAGAATTACTATACTCACTACTCTTAGTATTATCAATCTAACTCATATTATTAGCCATATTATGGTTATATTATCGATAGAACGACAGTTACTATACTTATTACTGTTATTATTATCAATCTAACTCATATTATTAGCCATATTATGCTTATATGATCGATAGAACGACAATTACTATACTTATTACTCTTATTATTATCAATCTAACTCGTATTATTAGCCATATTATGCTTACATGATCGATAGAACGACAAATACTATACTTATTACTCTTATTATTATCAATCTATATCATATTATTAGCCATATTATGCTTATATGATCGATAGAACGACATTTACTATACTCACTACTCTTAGTATTATCAATCTAACTCATATTATTAGCCATATTATGCTTATATTATCGATAGAACGACAGTTACTATACTTATTACTGTTATTATTATCAATCTAACTCATATTATTAGCCATATTATGCTTATATGATCGATAGAATGAGAATTACAATACTCACTACTCTTAGTATTATCACTCTAACTCATATTATTAGCCTTATTATGCTTATATGATCGATAGAACGACAATTACTGTAGTTATTACTCTTATTATTATCAATCTAACTCATATTATTAGCCATATTTTGCTTATATGATCGATAGAACTACAATTACTATACCCATTACTCTTATTATTATCAATCTGACTCATATTATTAGCCATATTATGCTTATATGATCGATAGAACGACAATTACTATACTTATTACTCTTATTATTATCAATCTAACTCATATTATTAGCCATATTATGCTTATATGATCGATAGAACGAGAATTACTCTACTCACTACTCTTAGTATTATCAATCTAACTCATATTACTAGCCATATTATGGTTATATTATCGATAGAACGACAATTACTATACTTATTACTGTTATTATTATCAATCTAACTCATATTATTAGCCATATTATGCTTAAATGATCGATAGATCTACAATTACTATACCCATTACTCTTATTATTATCAATCTAACTCATATTATTAGCCATATTATGCTTATATGATCGATAGAACGAGAACTACTATACTCACTACTTTTAGTATTATCAATCTAACTCATATTATTAGCCATATTATGCTTACATTATCGATAGAACGACAATTACTATACTTATTACTGTTATTATTATCAATCTGACTCATATTATTACCCATATTATGCTTAAATGATCGATAGAACGACAATTACTATACTTATTACTGTTATTATTATCAATCTAACTCATATTATTAGCCATATTATGCTTAAATGATCGATAGATCTACAATTACTATACTCATTACTCTTATTATTATCAATCTAACTCATATTATTAGCCATATTATGCTTATATGATCGATAGAACGAGAATTACTATACTCACTACTCTTAGTATTATCAATCTAACTCATATTATTAGCCATATTATGCTTATATGATCGATAGAACGACAATTACTATACTTATTACTCTTATTATTATCAATCTAACTCATATTATTAGCCATATTATGCTTATATGATCGATAGAACGAGAACTACTATACTCACTACTCTTAGTATTATCAATCTAACTCATATTATTAGCTATATTATGCTTATATTATCGATAGAACGACAATTACTATACTTCTTACTGTTATTATTATCAATCTGACTCATATTATTACCCATATTATGCTTAAATGATCGATAGAACGACAATTACTATACTTATTACTGTTACTATTATCAATCTAACTCATATTATTAGCCATATTATGCTTAAATGATCGATAGATCTACAATTACTATACTCATTACTCTTATTATTATCAATCTAACTCATATTATTAGCCATATTATGCTTATATGATCGATAGAACGAGAATTACTATACTCACTACTCTTAGTATTATCAATCTAACTCATATTATTAGCCATATTATGCTTATATGATAGATAGAACGACAATTACTATACTTATTACTCTTATTATTATCAATCTAACTCATATTATTAGCCATATTATGCTTATATGATCGATGGAACGAGAACTGCTATACTCACTACTCTTAGTATTATCAATCTAACTCATATTATTAGCCATATTATGCTTATATGATCGATAGAACGACAATTACTATACTTATTACTCTTATTATTATCAATCTAACTCATATTATTAGCCATATTATGCTTATATGATCGATGGAACGAGAACTACTATACTCACTACTCTTAGTATTATCAATCTAACTCATATTATTAGCCATATTATGCTTAAATGATCGATAGAACGACAATTACTATACTTATTACTCTTATTATTATCAATCTAACTCGTATTATTAGCCATATTATGCTTACATGATCGATAGAACGACAAATACTATACTTATTACTCTTATTATTATCAATCTATATCATATTATTAGCCATATTATGCTTATATGATCGATAGAACGACAATTACTATACTCACTACTCTTAGTATTATCAATCTAACTCATATTATTAGCCATATTATGCTTATATTATCGATAGAACGACAGTTACTATACTTATTACTGTTATTATTATCAATCTAACTCATATTATTAGCCATATTATGCTTATATGATCGATAGAATGAGAATTACAATACTCACTACTCTTAGTATTATCACTCTAACTCATATTATTAGCCTTATTATGCTTATATGATCGATAGAACGACAATTACTGTAGTTATTACTCTTATTATTATCAATCTAACTCATATTATTAGCCATGTTATGCATATATGATCGATAGAACGAGAATTACTCTACTCACTACTCTTAGTATTATCAATCTAACTCATATTATTAGCCATATTATGCTTATATTATCGATAGAACGACAATTACTATACTTATTACTGTTATTATTATCAATCTGACTCATATTATTACCCATATTATGCTTAAATGATCGATAGAACGACAATTACTATACTTATTACTGTTATTATTATCAATCTAACTCATATTATTAGCCATATTATGCTTAAATGATCGATAGATCTACAATTACTATACTCATTACTCTTATTATTATCAATCTAACTCATATTATTAGCCATATTATGCTTATATGATCGATAGAACGAGAATTACTATACTCACTACTCTTAGTATTATCAATCTAACTCATATTATTAGCCATATTATGCTTATATGATCGATAGAACGACAATTACTATACTTATTACTCTTATTATTATCAATTTAACTCATATTATTAGCCATATTATGCTTATATGATCGATAGAACGAGAACTACTATACTCACTACTCTTAGTATTATCAATCTAACTCATATTATTAGCTATATTATGCTTATATTATCGATAGAACGACAATTACTATACTTCTTACTGTTATTGTTATCAATCTGACCCATATTATTACCCATATTATGCTTAAATGATCGATAGAACGACAATTACTATACTTATTACTGTTATTATTATCAATCTAACTCATATTATTAGCCATATTATGCTTAAATGATCGATAGATCTACAATTACTATACTCATTACTCTTATTATTATCAATCTAACTCATATTATTAACCATATTATGCCGATATGATCGATAGAACTACAATGACTATACTCATTACTCTTATTATTATCAATCTAACTCATATTATTACCCATATTATGCTTATATGATCGATAGAACGAGAATTACTATACTCACTACTCATAGTATTATCAATCTAACTCATATTATTAGCCATATTATGCTTATATTATCGATAGAACGACAATTACTATACTTATTACTGTTATTATTATCAATCTAACTCATATTATTGGCCATATTATGCTTAAATGATCGATAGAACGACAATTACTATACTTATTACTCTTATTATTATCAATCTATATCATATTATTAGCCATATTATGCTTATATGATCGATAGAACGACAATTACTATACTCACTACTCTTAGTATTATCAATCTAACTCATATTATTAGCCATATTATGCTTATATTATCGATAGAACGACAGTTACTATACTTATTACTGTTATTATTATCAATCTAACTCATATTATTAGCCATATTATGCTTATATGATCGATAGAACTACAATTACTATACTCATTACTCTTATTATTATCAATCTAACTCATATTATTAGCCATATTATGCTTATATGATCGATAGAACGAGAACTACTATACTCACTACTCTTAGTATTATCAATCTAACTCATATTATTAGCCATATTATGGTTATATTATCGATAGAACGACAATTACTATACTTATTACTGTTATTATTATCAATCTAACTCATATTATTAGCCATATTATGCTTAAATGATCGATAGAACTACAATTACTATACTCATTACTCTTATTATTATCAATCTAACTCATATTATTAGCCATATTATGCTTATATGATCGATAGAACGAGAATTACTATACTCACTACTCTTAGTATTATCAATCTAACTCATATTATTAGCCATATTTTGCTTATATGATCGATAGAACTACAATTACTATACCCATTACTCTTATTATTATCAATCTAACTCATATTATTCGCCATATTATGCTATATGATCGATAGAATGAGAATTACTATACTCACTACTCTTAGTATTATCACTCTAACTCATATTATTAGCCTTATTATGCTTATATGATCGATAGAACGACAATTACTGTAGTTATTACTCTTATTATTATCAATCTAACTCATATTATTAGCCATATTTTGCTTATATGATCGATAGAACTACAATTACTATACCCATTACTCTTATTATTATCAATCTAACTCATATTATTAGCCATATTATGCTTATATGATCAATAGAATGAGAATTACTATACTCACTACTCTTAGTATTATCACTCTAACTCATACTATTAGCCTTATTATGCTTATATGATCGATAGAACGACAATTACTGTAGTTATTACTCTTATTATTATCAATCTAACTCATATTATTAGCCATATTATGCTTAAATGATCGATAGAACGACAATTACTATACTTATTACTCTTATTATTATCAATCTAACTCGTATTATTAGCCATATTATGCTTACATGATCGATAGAACGAGAATTACTATACTCACTACTCTTAGTATTATCAATCTAACTCATATTATTAGCCATATTATGGTTATATTATCGATAGAACGACAATTACTATACTTATTACTGTTATTATTATCAATCTAACTCATATTATTAGCCATATTATGCTTAAATGATCGATAGAACTACAATTACTATACTCATTACTCTTATTATTATCAATCTAACTCATATTATTAGCCATATTATGCTTATATGATCGATAGAACGAGAATTACTATACTCACTACTCTTAGTATTATCAATCTAACTCATATTATTAGCCATATTTTGCTTATATGATCGATAGAACTACAATTACTATACCCATTACTCTTATTATTATCAATCTAACTCATATTATTAGCCATATTATGCTATATGATCGATAGAATGAGAATTACTATACTCACTACTCTTAGTATTATCACTCTAACTCATATTATTAGCCTTATTATGCTTATATGATCGATAGAACGACAATTACTGTAGTTATTACTCTTATTATTATCAATCTAACTCATATTATTAGCCATATTTTGCTTATATGATCGATAGAACTACAATTACTATACCCATTACTCTTATTATTATCAATCTAACTCATATTATTAGCCATATTATGCTTATATGATCGATAGAATGAGAATTACTATACTCACTACTCTTAGTATTATCACTCTAACTCATATTATTAGCCTTATTATGCTTATATGATCGATAGAACGACAATTACTGTAGTTATTACTCTTATTATTATCAATCTCACTCATATTATTAGCCATATTATGCTTATATGATCGATAGAACGAGAATTACTATACTCACTACTCTTAGTATTATCAATCTAACTCATATTATTAGCCATATTATGCTTATATTATCGATAGAACGACAATTACTATACTTATTACTGTTATTATTATCAATCTAACTCATATTATTAGCCATATTATGCTTATATGATCGATAGAACGAGAATTACTATACTCACTACTCTTAGTATTATCATTCTAACTCATATTATTAGCCTTATTATGCTTATATGATCGATAGAACGACAATTACTGTAGTTATTACTCTTATTATTATCAATCTAACTCATATTATTAGCCATATTATGCTTAAATGATCGATAGAACGACAATTACTATACTTATTACTCTTATTATTATCAATCTAACTCGTATTATTAGCCATATTATGCTTACATGATCGATAGAACGAGAATTACTATACTCACTACTCTTAGTATTATCAATCTAACTCATATTATTAGCCATATTTTGCTTATATGACCGATAGAACTACAATTACTATACCCATTACTCTTATTATTATCAATCTAATTCATATTATTAGCCATATTATGCTATATGATCGATAGAATGAGAATTACTATACTCACTACTCTTAGTATTATCACTCTAACTCATATTATTAGCCTTATTATGCTTATATGATCGATAGAACGACAATTACTGTAGTTATTACTCTTATTATTATCAATCTAACTCATATTATTAGCCATATTATGCTTATATGATCGATAGAACTACAATTACTATACTCATTACTCTTATTATTATCAATCTAACTCATATTATTAGCCATATTATGCTTATATGATCGATAGAACGAGAATTACTATACTCACTACTCTTAGTATTATCAATCTCACTCATATTATTAGCCATATTATGCTTATATGATCGATAGAACGACAATTACTATACTTATTACTGTTATTATTATCAATCTGACTCATATTATTACCCATATTATGCTTAAATGATCGATAGAACGAGAATTACTATACTCACTACTCTTAGTATTATCAATCTAACTCATATTATTAGCCATATTATGCTTATATTATCGATAGAACGACAATTACTATACTTATTACTGTTATTATTATCAATCTGACTCATATTATTACCCATATTATGCTTAAATGATCGATAGAACGACAATTACTATACTTATTACTCTTATTATTATCAATCTAACTCATATTATTAGCCATATTATGCTTATATGATCGATAGAACGACAAATACTATACTTACTACTCTTATTATTATCAATCTAACTCATATTATTAGCCATATTATGCTTATATGATCGATAGAACGACAATTACTATACTTATTACTCTTATTATTATGAATCTAACTCATATTATTCACCATATTATGCCGATATGATCGATAGAACTACAATTACTATACTCATTACTCTTATTATTATCAATCTAACTCATATTATTAGCCATATTATGCTTATATGATCGATAGAATGAGAATTACTATACTCACTACTCTTAGTATTATCACTCTAACTCATATTATTAGCCATATTATGCTCATATGATCGAGATAACGACAATTACTATACTTATTACTCTTATTATTATCAATCTAACTCATATTATTAGCCATATTATGCTTATATTATCGATAGAACGACAATTACTATACTTATTACTGTTATTATTATCAATCTAACTGATATTATTAGCCATATTATGCTTATATGATCGATAGAACGAGAATTACTATACTCACTACTCTTAGTATTATCATTCTAACTCATATTATTAGCCTTATTATGCTTATATGATCGATAGAACGCCAATTACTGTAGTTATTACTCTTATTATTATCAATCTAACTCATATTATTAGCCATATTATGCTTAAATGATCGATAGAACGACAATTACTATACTTATTACTCTTATTATTATCAATCTAACTCGTATTATTAGCCATATTATGCTTACATGATCGATAGAACGAGAATTACTATACTCACTACTCTTAGTATTATCAATCTAACTCATATTATTAGCCATATTTTGCTTATATGATCGATAGAACTACAATTACTATACCCATTACTCTTATTATTATCAATCTAATTCATATTATTAGCCATATTATGCTATATGATCGATAGAATGAGAATTACTATACTCACTACTCTTAGTATTATCACTCTAACTCATATTATTAGCCTTATTATGCTTATATGATCGATAGAACGACAATTACTGTAGTTATTACTCTTATTATTATCAATCTAACTCATATTATTAGCCATATTATGCTTATATGATCGATAGAACTACAATTACTATACTCATTACTCTTATTATTATCAATCTAACTCATATTATTAGCCATATTATGCTTATATGATCGATAGAACGAGAATTACTATACTCACTACTCTTAGTATTATCAATCTCACTCATATTATTAGCCATATTATGCTTATATGATCGATAGAACGACAATTACTATACTTGTTACTGTTATTATTATCAATCTGACTCATATTATTACCCATATTATGCTTAAATGATCGATAGAACGAGAATTACTATACTCACTACTCTTAGTATTATCAATCTAACTCATATTATTAGCCATATTATGCTTATATTATCGATAGAACGACAATTACTATACTTATTACTGTTATTATTATCAATCTGACTCATATTATTACCCATATTATGCTTAAATGATCGATAGAACGACAATTACTATACTTATTACTCTTATTATTATCAATCTAACTCATATTATTAGCCATATTATGCTTATATGATCGATAGAACGACAAATACTATACTTACTACTCTTATTATTATCAATCTAACTCATATTATTAGCCATATTATGCTTATATGATCGATAGAACGACAATTACTATACTTATTACTCTTATTATTATGAATCTAACTCATATTATTCACCATATTATGCCGATATGATCGATAGAACTACAATTACTATACTCATTACTCTTATTATTATCAATCTAACTCATATTATTAGCCATATTATGCTTATATGATCGATAGAATGAGAATTACTATACTCACTACTCTTAGTATTATCACTCTAACTCATATTATTAGCCTTATTATGCTTATATGATCGAGAGAACGACAATTACTATACTTATTACTCTTATTATTATCAATCTAACTCATATTATTAGCCTTATTATGCTTATATGATCGATAGAACGACAAGTACTGTAGTTATTACTCTTATTATTATCAATCTAACTCATATTATTAGCCATATTATGCTTATATGATCGATAGAACGAGAATTACTATACTCACTACTCTTAGTATTATCAATCTAACTCATATTATTAGCCATATTATGCTTATATGATCGATAGAACGACAATTACTATACTTATTACTCTTATTATTATGAATCTAACTCATATTATTCACCATATTATGCCGATATGATCGATAGAACTACAATTACTATACTCATTACTCTTATTATTATCAATCTAACTCATATTATTAGCCATATTATGCTTATATGATCGATAGAATGAGAATTACTATACTCACTACTCTTAGTATTATCACTCTAACTCATATTATTAGCCTTATTATGCTTATATGATCGATAGAACGACAATTACTATACTTATTACTCTTATTACTATCAATCTAACTCATATTATTAGCCATATTATGCTTATATGATCGATAGAGCGAGAATTACTATACTCACTACTCTTAGTATTATCAATCTAACTCATATTATTAGCCATATTATGGTTATATTATCGATAGAACGACAATTACAATACTTATTACTGTTATTATTATCAATCTAACTCATATTATTAGCCATATTATGCTTAAATGATCGATAGAATGAGAATTACTATACTCACTACTCTTAGTATTATCACTCTAACTCATATTATTAGCCATATTATGCTCATATGATCGAGATAACGACAATTACTATACTTATTACTCTTATTATTATCAATCTAACTCATATTATTAGCCTTATTATGCTTATATGATCGATAGAACGACAATTACTGTAGTTATTACTCTTATTATTATCAATCTAACTCATATTATTAGCCATATTATGCTTATATGATCGATGGAACGAGAACTACTATACTCACTACTCTTAGTATTATCAATCTAACTCATATTATTAGCCATATTATGCTTAAATGATCGATAGAACGACAATTACTATACTTATTACTCTTATTATTATCAATCTAACTCGTATTATTAGCCATATTATGCTTACATGATCGATGGAACGACAAATACTATACTTATTACTCTTATTATTATCAATCTATATCATATTATTAGCCATATTATGCCGATATGATCGATAGAACTACAATTACTATACTCATTACTCTTATTATTATCAATCTAACTCATATTATTAGCCATATTATGTTTATATGATCGATGGAACGAGAACTACTATACTCACTACTCTTAGTATTTTCAATCTAACTCATATTATTAGCCATATTATGCTTATATTATCGATAGAACGACAATTACTATACTTATTACTGTTATTATTATCAATCTGACTCATATTATTACCCATATTATGCTTAAATGATCGATAGAACGACAATTACTATACTTATTACTCTTATTATTATCAATCTAACTCGTATTATTAGCCATATTATGCTTACATGATCGATAGAACGACAAATACTATACTTATTACTCTTATTATTATCAATCTATATCATATTATTAGCCATATTATGCCGATATGATCGATAGAACTACAATTACTATACTCATTACTCTTATTATTATCAATCTAACTCATATTATTAGCCATATTATGCTTATATGATCGATAGAACGAGAATTACTATACTCACTACTCTTAGTATTATCAATCTAACTCATATTATTAGCCATGTTATGCTTATATGATCGATAGAACGACAATTACTATACTTATTACTCTTATTATTATCAATCTAACTCATATTATTAGCCATATTATGCTTATATGATCGATGGAACGAGAACTACTATACTCACTACTCTTAGTATTATCAATCTAACTCATATTATTAGCCATATTATGCTTATATTATCGATAGAACGACAATTACTATACTTATTACTGTTATTATTATCAATCTGACTCATATTATTACCCATATTATGCTTAAATGATCGATAGAACGACAATTACTATACTTATTACTCTTAGTATTATCAATCTAACTCATATTATTAGCCATATTATGCCGATATGATCGATAGAACTACAATTACTATACTCATTACTCTTATTATTATCAATCTAACTCATATTATTAGCCATATTATGCTTATATGACCGATAGAACGACAATTACTATACTTATTACTCTTATTATTATCAATCTAACTCATATTATTAGCCATATTATGCTTATATGATCGATGGAACGAGAACTACTATACTCACTACTCTTAGTATTATCAATCTAACTTATATTATTAGCCATATTTTGCTTATATGATCGATAGAACTACAATTACTATACCCATTACTCTTATTATTATCAATCTAACTCATATTATTAGCCATATTATGCTTATATGATCGATAGAATGAGAATTACTATACTCACTACTCTTAGTATTATCACTCTAACTCATATTATTAGCCTCATTATGCATATATGATCGATAGAACGACAATTACTATACTTATTACTCTCATTACTATCCATCTAACTCATATTATTAGCCATATTATGCTTATATGATCGATAGAACGAGAATTACTATACTCACTACTCTTAGTATTATCAATCTAACTCATATTATTAGCCATATTATGCTTATATGATCGATAGAACGACAATTACTATACTTATTACTCTTATTATTATGAATCTCACTCATATTATTAACCATATTATGCCGATATGATCGATAGAACTACAATTACTATACTCATTACTCTTATTATTATCAATCTAACTCATATTATTAGCCATATTATGCTTATATGATCGACAGAACGACAATTACTATACTTATTACTCTTATTATTATCAATCTAACTCATATTATTAGCCATATTATGCTTATATGATCGATGGAACGAGAACTACTATACTCACTACTCTTAGTATTATCAATCTAACTCATATTATTAGCCATATTATGCTTAAATGATCGATAGAACGACAATTACTATACTTATTACTCTTATTATTATCAATCTAACTCGTATTATTAGCCATATTATGCTTACATGATCGATAGAACGAGAATTACTATACTCACTACTCTTAGTATTATCAATCTAACTCATATTATTAGCCATATTATGGTTATATTATCGATAGAACGACAATTACTATACTTATTACTGTTATTATTATCAATCTAACTCATATTATTAGCCATATTATGCTTAAATGATCGATAGAACTACAATTACTATACTCATTATTCTTATTATTATCAATCTAACTCATATTATTAGCCATATTATGCTTATATGATCGATAGAACGAGAATTACTATACTCACTACTCTTAGTATTATCAATCTAACTCATATTATTAGCCATATTTTGCTTATATGATCGACAGAACTACAATTACTATACCCATTACTCTTATTATTATCAATCTAACTCATATTATTAGCCATATTATGCTATATGATCGATAGAATGAGAATTACTATACTCACTACTCTTAGTATTATCACTCTAACTCATATTATTAGCCTTATTATGCTTATATGATCGATAGAACGACAATTACTGTAGTTATTACTCTTATTATTATCAATCTAACTCATATTATTAGCCATATTTTGCTTATATGATCGATAGAACTACAATTACTATACCCATTACTCTTATTATTATCAATCTAACTCATATTATTAGCCATATTATGCTTATATGATCGATAGAATGAGAATTACTATACTCACTACTCTTAGTATTGTCATTCTAACTCATATTATTAGCCTTATTATGCTTATATGATCGATAGAACGACAATTACTATACTTATTACTGTTATTATTATCAATCTGACTCATATTATTACCCATATTATGCTTAAATGATCGATAGAACGACAATTACTATACTTATTACTCTTATTATTATCAATCTAACTCGTATTATTAGCCATATTATGCTTACATGATCGATAGAACGACAAATACTATACTTATTACTCTTATTATTATCAATCTATATCATATTATTAGCCATATTATGCCGATATGATCGATAGAACTACAATTACTATACTCATTACTCTTATTATTATCAATCTAACTCATATTATTAGCCATATTATGCTTATATGATCGATAGAACGAGAATTACTATACTCACTACTCTTAGTATTATCAATCTAACTCATATTATTAGCCATGTTATGCTTATATAATCGATAGAACGACAATTACTATACTTATTACTCTTATTATTATCAATCTAACTCATATTATTAGCCATATTATGCTTATATGATCGATGGAACGAGAACTACTATACTCACTACTCTTAGTATTATCAATCTAACTCATATTATTAGCCATATTATGCTTATATTATCGATAGAACGACAATTACTATACTTATTACTGTTATTATTATCAATCTGACTCATATTATTACCCATATTATGCTTAAATGATCGATAGAACGACAATTACTATACTTATTACTCTTATTGTTATCAATCTAACTCGTATTATTAGCCATGTTATGCTTACATGATCGATAGAACGACAAATACTATACTTATTACTCTTATTATTATCAATCTATATCATATTATTAGCCATATTATGCTTATATGATCGATAGAACGACAATTACTGTACTCACTACTCTTAGTATTATCAATCTAACTCATATTATTAGCCATATTATGCTTATATTATCGATAGAACGACAGTTACTATACTTATTACTGTTATTATTATCAATCTAACTCATATTATTAGCCATATTTTGCTTATATGATCGATAGAACTACAATTACTATACTCATTACTCTTATTATTATCAATCTAACTCATATTATTAGCCATATTATGCTTATATGATCGATAGAACGAGAATTACTATACTCACTACTCTTAGTATTATCAATCTAACTCATATTATTAGCCATATTTTGCTTATATGATCGATAGAACTACAATTACTATACCCATTACTCTTATTATTATCAATCTAATTCATATTATTAGCCATATTATGCTATATGATCGATAGAATGAGAATTACTATACTCACTACTCTTAGTATTATCACTCTAACTCATATTATTAGCCTTATTATGCTTATATGATCGATAGAACGACAATTACTGTAGTTATTACTCTTATTATTATCAATCTAACTCATATTATTAGCCATATTTTGCTTATATGATCGATAGAACTACAATTACTATACCCATTACTCTTATTATTATCAATCTAACTCATATTATTAGCCATATTATGCTTATATGATCGATAGAATGAGAATTACTATACTCACTACTCTTAGTATTATCACTCTAACTCATATTATTAGCCTTATTATGCTTATATGATCGATAGAACGACAATTACTGTAGTTATTACTCTTATTATTATCAATCTAACTCATATTATTAGCCATATTATGCTTATATGATCGATAGAACTACAATTACTATACTCATTACTCTTATTATTATCAATCTAACTCATATTATTAGCCATATTATGCTTATATGATCGATAGAACGAGAATTACTATACTCACTACTCTTAGTATTATCAATCTCACTCATATTATTAGCCATATTATGCTTATATGATCGATAGAACGACAATTACTATACTTATTACTGTTATTATTATCAATCTGACTCATATTATTACCCATATTATGCTTAAATGATCGATAGAACGAGAATTACTATACTCACTACTCTTAGTATTATCAATCTAACTCATATTATTAGCCATATTATGCTTATATTATCGATAGAACGACAATTACTATACTTATTACTGTTATTATTATCAATCTAACTCATATTATTAGCCATATTATGCTTATATGATCGATAGAACGAGAACTACTATACTCATTACTCTTATTATTATCAATCTAACTCATATTATTAGCCTTATTATGCTTATATGATCGATAGAACGACAAGTACTGTAGTTATTACTCTTATTATTATCAATCTAACTCATATTATTAGCCATATTATGCTTATATGATCGATAGAACGAGAATTACTATACTCACTACTCTTAGTATTATCAATCTAACTCATATTATTAGCCATATTATGCTTATATGATCGATAGAACGACAATTACTATACTTATTACTCTTATTATTATGAATCTAACTCATATTATTCACCATATTATGCCGATATGATCGATAGAACTACAATTACTATACTCATTACTCTTATTATTATCAATCTAACTCATATTATTAGCCATATTATGCTTATATGATCGATAGAATGAGAATTACTATACTCACTACTCTTAGTATTATCACTCTAACTCATATTATTAGCCTTATTATGCTTATATGATCGATAGAACGACAATTACTATACTTATTACTCTTATTACTATCAATCTAACTCATATTATTAGCCTTATTATGCTTATATGATCGATAGAACGACAATTACTGTAGTTATTACTCTTATTATTATCAATCTAACTCATATTATTAGCCATATTATGCTTATATGATCGATAGAACGAGAATTACTATACTCACTACTCTTAGTATTATTAATCTAACTCATATTATTAGCCATATTATGCTTATATGATCGATGGAACGAGAACTACTATACTCACTACTCTTAGTATTATCAATCTAACTCATATTATTAGCCATATTATGCTTAAATGATCGATAGAACGACAATTACTATACTTATTACTCTTATTATTATCAATCTAACTCGTATTATTAGCCATATTATGCTTACATGATCGATGGAACGACAAATACTATACTTATTACTCTTATTATTATCAATCTATATCATATTATTAGCCATATTATGCCGATATGATCGATAGAACTACAATTACTATACTCATTACTCTTATTATTATCAATCTAACTCATATTATTAGCCATATTATGCTTATATGATCGATGGAACGAGAACTACTATACTCACTACTCTTAGTATTTTCAATCTAACTCATATTATTAGCCATATTATGCTTATATTATCGATAGAACGACAATTACTATACTTATTACTGTTATTATTATCAATCTGACTCATATTATTACCCATATTATGCTTAAATGATCGATAGAACGACAATTACTATACTTATTACTCTTATTATTATCAATCTAACTCGTATTATTAGCCATATTATGCTTACATGATCGATAGAACGACAAATACTATACTTATTACTCTTATTATTATCAATCTATATCATATTATTAGCCATATTATGCCGATATGATCGATAGAACTACAATTACTATACTCATTACTCTTATTATTATCAATCTAACTCATATTATTAGCCATATTATGCTTATATGATCGATAGAACGAGAATTACTATACTCACTACTCTTAGTATTATCAATCTAACTCATATTATTAGCCATGTTATGCTTATATGATCGATAGAACGACAATTACTATACTTATTACTCTTATTATTATCAATCTAACTCATATTATTAGCCATATTATGCTTATATGATCGATGGAACGAGAACTACTATACTCACTACTCTTAGTATTATCAATCTAACTCATATTATTAGCCATATTATGCTTATATTATCGATAGAACGACAATTACTATACTTATTACTGTTATTATTATCAATCTGACTCATATTATTACCCATATTATGCTTAAATGATCGATAGAACGACAATTACTATACTTATTACTCTTATTGTTATCAATCTAACTCGTATTATTAGCCATGTTATGCTTACATGATCGATAGAACGACAAATACTATACTTATTACTCTTATTATTATCAATCTATATCATATTATTAGCCATATTATGCTTATATGATCGATAGAACGACAATTACTATACTCACTACTCTTAGTATTATCAATCTAACTCATATTATTAGCCATATTATGCTTATATTATCGATAGAACGACAGTTACTATACTTATTACTGTTATTATTATCAATCTAACTCATATTATTAGCCATATTTTGCTTATATGATCGATAGAACTACAATTACTATACCCATTACTCTTATTATTATCAATCTAACTCATATTATTAGCCATATTATGCTTATATGATCGATAGAATGAGAATTACTATACTCACTACTCTTAGTATTATCACTCTAACTCATATTATTAGCCTTATTATGCTTATATGATCGATAGAACGACAATTACTGTAGTTATTACTCTTATTATTATCAATCTAACTCATATTATTAGCCATATTATGCTTATATGATCGATAGAACGAGAATTACTATACTCACTACTCTTAGTATTATCAATCTAACTCATATTACTAGCCATATTATGGTTATATTATCGATAGAACGACAATTACTATACTTATTACTGTTATTATTATCAATCTAACTCATATTATTAGCCATATTATGCTTATATGATCGATAGAACGACAATTACTATACTTATTACTCTTATTATTATCAATCTAACTCATATTATTAGCCATATTATGCTTATATGATCGATAGAACGAGAACTACTATACTCACTACTCTTAGTATTATCAATCTAACTCATATTATTAGCTATATTATGCTTATATTATCGATAGAACGACAATTACTATACTTCTTACTGTTATTATTATCAATCTGACTCATATTATTACCCATATTATGCTTAAATGATCGATAGAACGACAATTACTATACTTATTACTGTTATTATTATCAATCTAACTCATATTATTAGCCATATTATGCTTAAATGATCGATAGATCTACAATTACTATACTCATTACTCTTATTATTATCAATCTAACTCATATTATTAGCCATATTATGCTTATATGATCGATAGAACGAGAATTACTATACTCACTACTCTTAGTATTATCAATCTAACTCATATTATTAGCCATATTATGCTTATATGATCGATAGAACGACAATTACTATACTTATTACTCTTATTATTATCAATCTAACTCATATTATTAGCCATATTATGCTTATATGATCGATGGAACGAGAACTACTATACTCACTACTCTTAGTATTATCAATCTAACTCATATTATTAGCCATATTATGCTTATATTATCGATAGAACGACAATTACTATACTTATTACTGTTATTATTATCAATCTGACTCATATTATTACCCATATTATGCTTAAATGATCGATAGAACGACAATTACTATACTTATTACTCTTATTGTTATCAATCTAACTCGTATTATTAGCCATTTTATGCTTACATGATCGATAGAACGACAAATACTATACTCACTACTCTTAGTATTATCAATCTAACTCATATTATTAGCCATATTATGCTTAAATGATCGATAGAACGACAATTACTATACTTATTACTCTTATTATTATCAATCTAACTCGTATTATTAGCCATATTATGCTTACATGATCGATAGAACGACAAATACTATACTTATTACTCTTATTATTATCAATCTATATCATATTATTAGCCATATTATGCTTATATGATCGATAGAACGACAATTACTATACTCACTACTCTTAGTATTATCAATCTAACTCATATTATTAGCCATATTATGCTTATATTATCGATAGAACGACAGTTACTATACTTATTACTGTTATTATTATCAATCTAACTCATATTATTAGCCATATTATGCTTATATGATCGATAGAATGAGAATTACAATACTCACTACTCTTAGTATTATCACTCTAACTCATATTATTAGCCTTATTATGCTTATATGATCGATAGAACGACAATTACTGTAGTTATTACTCTTATTATTATCAATCTAACTCATATTATTAGCCATGTTATGCATATATGATCGATAGAACGAGAATTACTCTACTCACTACTCTTAGTATTATCAATCTAACTCATATTATTAGCCATATTATGCTTATATTATCGATAGAACGACAATTACTATACTTATTACTGTTATTATTATCAATCTGACTCATATTATTACCCATATTATGCTTAAATGATCGATAGAACGACAATTACTATACTTATTACTGTTATTATTATCAATCTAACTCATATTATTAGCCATATTATGCTTAAATGATCGATAGATCTACAATTACTATACTCATTACTCTTATTATTATCAATCTAACTCATATTATTAGCCATATTATGCTTATATGATCGATAGAACGAGAATTACTATACTCACTACTCTTAGTATTATCAATCTAACTCATATTATTAGCCATATTATGCTTATATGATCGATAGAACGACAATTACTATACTTATTACTCTTATTATTATCAATTTAACTCATATTATTAGCCATATTATGCTTATATGATCGATAGAACGAGAACTACTATACTCACTACTCTTAGTATTATCAATCTAACTCATATTATTAGCTATATTATGCTTATATTATCGATAGAACGACAATTACTATACTTCTTACTGTTATTGTTATCAATCTGACCCATATTATTACCCATATTATGCTTAAATGATCGATAGAACGACAATTACTATACTTATTACTGTTATTATTATCAATCTAACTCATATTATTAGCCATATTATGCTTAAATGATCGATAGAACTACAATTACTATACTCATTACTCTTATTATTATCAATCTAACTCATATTATTAGCCATATTATGCTTATATGATCGATAGAACGAGAATTACTATACTCACTACTCTTAGTATTATCAATCTAACTCATATTATTAGCCATATTTTGCTTATATCATCGATAGAACTACAATTACTATACCCATTACTCTTATTATTATCAATCTAACTCATATTATTAGCCATATTATGCTATATGATCGATAGAATGAGAATTACTATACTCACTACTCTTAGTATTATCACTCTAACTCATATTATTAGCCTTATTATGCTTATATGATCGATAGAACGACAATTACTGTAGTTATTACTCTTATTATTATCAATCTAACTCATATTATTAGCCATATTTTGCTTATATGATCGATAGATCTACAATTACTATACCCATTACTCTTATTATTATCAATCTAACTCATATTATTAGCCATATTATGCTTATATGATCGATAGAATGAGAATTACTATACTCACTACTCTCAGTATTATCACTCTAACTCATATTATTAGCCTTATTATGCTTATATGATTGATAGAACGACAATTACTGTAGTTATTACTCTTATTATTATCAATCTAACTCATATTATTAGCCATATTATGGTTATATGATCGATAGAACTACAATTACTATACTCATTACTCTTATTATTATCAATCTAACTCATATTATTAGCCATATTATGCTTATATGATCGATAGAACGAGAATTACTATACTCACTACTCTTAGTATTATCAATCTCACTCATATTATTAGCCATATTATGCTTATATGATCGATAGAACGACAATTACTATACTTATTACTGTTATTATTATCAATCTGACTCATATTATTACCCATATTATGCTTAAATGATCGATAGAACGAGAATTACTATACTCACTACTCTTAGTATTATCAATCTAACTCATATTATTAGCCATATTATGCTTATATGATCGATGGAACGAGAACTACTATACTCACTACTCTTAGTATTATCAATCTAACTCATATTATTAGCCATATTATGCTTATATTATCGATAGAACGACAATTACTATACTTATTACTGTTATTATTATCAATCTGACTCATATTATTACCCATATTATGCTTAAATGATCGATAGAACGACAATTACTATACTTATTACTCTTATTGTTATCAATCTAACTCGTATTATTAGCCATTTTATGCTTACATGATCGATAGAACGACAAATACTATACTCACTACTCTTAGTATTATCAATCTAACTCATATTATTAGCCATATTATGCTTAAATGATCGATAGAACGACAATTACTATACTTATTACTCTTATTATTATCAATCTAACTCGTATTATTAGCCATATTATGCTTACATGATCGATAGAACGACAAATACTATACTTATTACTCTTATTATTATCAATCTATATCATATTATTAGCCATATTATGCTTATATGATCGATAGAACGACAATTACTATACTCACTACTCTTAGTATTATCAATCTAACTCATATTATTAGCCATATTATGCTTATATTATCGATAGAACGACAGTTACTATACTTATTACTGTTATTATTATCAATCTAACTCATATTATTAGCCATATTATGCTTATATGATCGATAGAATGAGAATTACAATACTCACTACTCTTAGTATTATCACTCTAACTCATATTATTAGCCTTATTATGCTTATATGATCGATAGAACGACAATTACTGTAGTTATTACTCTTATTATTATCAATCTAACTCATATTATTAGCCATGTTATGCATATATGATCGATAGAACGAGAATTACTCTACTCACTACTCTTAGTATTATCAATCTAACTCATATTATTAGCCATATTATGCTTATATTATCGATAGAACGACAATTACTATACTTATTACTGTTATTATTATCAATCTGACTCATATTATTACCCATATTATGCTTAAATGATCGATAGAACGACAATTACTATACTTATTACTGTTATTATTATCAATCTAACTCATATTATTAGCCATATTATGCTTAAATGATCGATAGATCTACAATTACTATACTCATTACTCTTATTATTATCAATCTAACTCATATTATTAGCCATATTATGCTTATATGATCGATAGAACGAGAATTACTATACTCACTACTCTTAGTATTATCAATCTAACTCATATTATTAGCCATATTATGCTTATATGATCGATAGAACGACAATTACTATACTTATTACTCTTATTATTATCAATTTAACTCATATTATTAGCCATATTATGCTTATATGATCGATAGAACGAGAACTACTATACTCACTACTCTTAGTATTATCAATCTAACTCATATTATTAGCTATATTATGCTTATATTATCGATAGAACGACAATTACTATACTTCTTACTGTTATTGTTATCAATCTGACCCATATTATTACCCATATTATGCTTAAATGATCGATAGAACGACAATTACTATACTTATTACTGTTATTATTATCAATCTAACTCATATTATTAGCCATATTATGCTTAAATGATCGATAGAACTACAATTACTATACTCATTACTCTTATTATTATCAATCTAACTCATATTATTAGCCATATTATGCTTATATGATCGATAGAACGAGAATTACTATACTCACTACTCTTAGTATTATCAATCTAACTCATATTATTAGCCATATTTTGCTTATATCATCGATAGAACTACAATTACTATACCCATTACTCTTATTATTATCAATCTAACTCATATTATTAGCCATATTATGCTATATGATCGATAGAATGAGAATTACTATACTCACTACTCTTAGTATTATCACTCTAACTCATATTATTAGCCTTATTATGCTTATATGATCGATAGAACGACAATTACTGTAGTTATTACTCTTATTATTATCAATCTAACTCATATTATTAGCCATATTTTGCTTATATGATCGATAGATCTACAATTACTATACCCATTACTCTTATTATTATCAATCTAACTCATATTATTAGCCATATTATGCTTATATGATCGATAGAATGAGAATTACTATACTCACTACTCTCAGTATTATCACTCTAACTCATATTATTAGCCTTATTATGCTTATATGATTGATAGAACGACAATTACTGTAGTTATTACTCTTATTATTATCAATCTAACTCATATTATTAGCCATATTATGGTTATATGATCGATAGAACTACAATTACTATACTCATTACTCTTATTATTATCAATCTAACTCATATTATTAGCCATATTATGCTTATATGATCGATAGAACGAGAATTACTATACTCACTACTCTTAGTATTATCAATCTCACTCATATTATTAGCCATATTATGCTTATATGATCGATAGAACGACAATTACTATACTTATTACTGTTATTATTATCAATCTGACTCATATTATTACCCATATTATGCTTAAATGATCGATAGAACGAGAATTACTATACTCACTACTCTTAGTATTATCAATCTAACTCATATTATTAGCCATATGATGCTTATATGATCGAGAGAACGACAACTACTATACTTATTACTCTTATTATTATCAATCTAACTCATATTATTAGCCTTATTTTGCTTATATGATCGATAGAACGACAATTACTGTAGTTATTACTCTTATTATTATCAATCTAACACATATTATTAGCCATGTTATGCTTATATGATCGATAGAACGAGAATTACTATACTCACTACTCTTAGTATTATCAATCTAACTCACATTATTAGCCATATTATGCTTATATTATCGATAGAACGACAATTACTATACTTCTTACTGTTATTATTATCAATCTGACTCATATTATTACCCATATTATGCTTAAATGATCGATAGAACGACAATTACTATACTTATTACTGTTACTATTATCAATCTAACTCATATTATTAGCCATATTATGCTTAAATGATCGATAGATCTACAATTACTATACTCATTACTCTTATTATTATCAATCTAACTCATATTATTAGCCATATTATGCTTATATGATCGATAGAACGAGAATTACTATACTCACTACTCTTAGTATTATCAATCTAACTCATATTATTAGCCATATTATGCTTATATGATAGATAGAACGACAATTACTATACTTATTACTCTTATTATTATCAATCTAACTCATATTATTAGCCATATTATGCTTATATGATCGATGGAACGAGAACTACTATACTCACTACTCTTAGTATTATCAATCTAACTCATATTATTAGCCATATTATGCTTAAATGATCGATAGAACGACAATTACTATACTTATTACTCTTATTATTATCAATCTAACTCGTATTATTAGCCATATTATGCTTACATGATCGATAGAACGACAAATACTATACTTATTACTCTTATTATTATCAATCTATATCATATTATTAGCCATATTATGCTTATATGATCGATAGAACGACAATTACTATACTCACTACTCTTAGTATTATCAATCTAACTCATATTATTAGCCATATTATGCTTATATTATCGATAGAACGACAGTTACTATACTTATTACTGTTATTATTATCAATCTAACTCATATTATTAGCCATATTATGCTTATATGATCGATAGAATGAGAATTACAATACTCACTACTCTTAGTATTATCACTCTAACTCATATTATTAGCCTTATTATGCTTATATGATCGATAGAACGACAATTACTGTAGTTATTACTCTTATTATTATCAATCTAACTCATATTATTAGCCATGTTATGCATATATGATCGATAGAACGAGAATTACTCTACTCACTACTCTTAGTATTATCAATCTAACTCATATTATTAGCCATATTATGCTTATATTATCGATAGAACGACAATTACTATACTTATTACTGTTATTATTATCAATCTGACTCATATTATTACCCATATTATGCTTAAATGATCGATAGAACGACAATTACTATACTTATTACTGTTATTATTATCAATCTAACTCATATTATTAGCCATATTATGCTTAAATAATCGATAGATCTACAATTACTATACTCATTACTCTTATTATTATCAATCTAACTCATATTATTAGCCATATTATGCTTATATGATCGATAGAACGAGAATTACTATACTCACTACTCTTAGTATTATCAATCTAACTCATATTATTAGCCATATTATGCTTATATGATCGATAGAACGACAATTACTATACTTATTACTCTTATTATTATCAATTTAACTCATATTATTAGCCATATTATGCTTATATGATCGATAGAACGAGAACTACTATACTCACTAGTCTTAGTATTATCAATCTAACTCATATTATTAGCTATATTATGCTTATATTATCGATAGAACGACAATTACTATACTTCTTACTGTTATTGTTATCAATCTGACCCATATTATTACCCATATTATGCTTAAATGATCGATAGAACGACAATTACTATACTTATTACTGTTATTATTATCAATCTAACTCATATTATTAGCCATATTATGCTTAAATGATCGATAGATCTACAATTACTATACTCATTACTCTTATTATTATCAATCTAACTCATATTATTAACCATATTATGCCGATATGATCGATAGAACTACAATGACTATACTCATTACTCTTATTATTATCAATCTAACTCATATTATTACCCATATTATGCTTATATGATCGATAGAACGAGAATTACTATACTCACTACTCATAGTATTATCAATCTAACTCATATTATTAGCCATATTATGCTTATATTATCGATAGAACGACAATTACTATACTTATTACTGTTATTATTATCAATCTAACTCATATTATTGGCCATATTATGCTTAAATGATCGATAGAACGACAATTACTATACTTATTACTCTTATTATTATCAATCTAACTCGTATTATTAGCCATATTATGCTTACATGATCGATAGAACGACAAATACTATACTTATTACTCTTATTATTATCAATCTATATCATATTATTAGCCATATTATGCTTATATGATCGATAGAACGACAATTACTATACTCACTACTCTTAGTATTATCAATCTAACTCATATTATTAGCCATATTATGCTTAAATGATCGATAGAACGACAATTACTATACTTATTACTCTTATTATTATCAATCTAACTCGTATTATTAGCCATATTATGCTTACATGATCGATAGAACGAGAATTACTATACTCACTACTCTTAGTATTATCAATCTAACTCATATTATTAGCCATATTATGGTTATATTATCGATAGAACGACAGTTACTATACTTATTACTGTTATTATTATCAATCTAACTCATATTATTAGCCTTATTATGCTTATATGATCGATAGAACGACAATTACTATACTTATTACTCTTATTACTATCAATCTAACTCATATTATTAGCCTTATTATGCTTATATGATCGATAGAACGACAATTACTGTAGTTATTACTCTTATTATTATCAATCTAACTCATATTATTAGCCATATTATGCTTATATGATCGATAGAACGAGAATTACTATACTCACTACTCTTAGTATTATTAATCTAACTCATATTATTAGCCATATTATGCTTATATGATCGATGGAACGAGAACTACTATACTCACTACTCTTAGTATTATCAATCTAACTCATATTATTAGCCATATTATGCTTAAATGATCGATAGAACGACAATTACTATACTTATTACTCTTATTATTATCAATCTAACTCGTATTATTAGCCATATTATGCTTACATGATCGATGGAACGACAAATACTATACTTATTACTCTTATTATTATCAATCTATATCATATTATTAGCCATATTATGCCGATATGATCGATAGAACTACAATTACTATACTCATTACTCTTATTATTATCAATCTAACTCATATTATTAGCCATATTATGCTTATATGATCGATGGAACGAGAACTACTATACTCACTACTCTTAGTATTTTCAATCTAACTCATATTATTAGCCATATTATGCTTATATTATCGATAGAACGACAATTACTATACTTATTACTGTTATTATTATCAATCTGACTCATATTATTACCCATATTATGCTTAAATGATCGATAGAACGACAATTACTATACTTATTACTCTTATTATTATCAATCTAACTCGTATTATTAGCCATATTATGCTTACATGATCGATAGAACGACAAATACTATACTTATTACTCTTATTATTATCAATCTATATCATATTATTAGCCATATTATGCCGATATGATCGATAGAACTACAATTACTATACTCATTACTCTTATTATTATCAATCTAACTCATATTATTAGCCATATTATGCTTATATGATCGATAGAACGAGAATTACTATACTCACTACTCTTAGTATTATCAATCTAACTCATATTATTAGCCATGTTATGCTTATATGATCGATAGAACGACAATTACTATACTTATTACTCTTATTATTATCAATCTAACTCATATTATTAGCCATATTATGCTTATATGATCGATGGAACGAGAACTACTATACTCACTACTCTTAGTATTATCAATCTAACTCATATTATTAGCCATATTATGCTTATATTATCGATAGAACGACAATTACTATACTTATTACTGTTATTATTATCAATCTGACTCATATTATTACCCATATTATGCTTAAATGATCGATAGAACGACAATTACTATACTTATTACTCTTATTGTTATCAATCTAACTCGTATTATTAGCCATGTTATGCTTACATGATCGATAGAACGACAAATACTATACTTATTACTCTTATTATTATCAATCTATATCATATTATTAGCCATATTATGCTTATATGATCGATAGAACGACAATTACTATACTCACTACTCTTAGTATTATCAATCTAACTCATATTATTAGCCATATTATGCTTATATTATCGATAGAACGACAGTTACTATACTTATTACTGTTATTATTATCAATCTAACTCATATTATTAGCCATATTTTGCTTATATGATCGATAGAACTACAATTACTATACCCATTACTCTTATTATTATCAATCTAACTCATATTATTAGCCATATTATGCTTATATGATCGATAGAATGAGAATTACTATACTCACTACTCTTAGTATTATCACTCTAACTCATATTATTAGCCTTATTATGCTTATATGATCGATAGAACGACAATTACTGTAGTTATTACTCTTATTATTATCAATCTAACTCATATTATTAGCCATATTATGCTTATATGATCGATAGAACGAGAATTACTATACTCACTACTCTTAGTATTATCAATCTAACTCATATTACTAGCCATATTATGGTTATATTATCGATAGAACGACAATTACTATACTTATTACTGTTATTATTATCAATCTAACTCATATTATTAGCCATATTATGCTTATATGATCGATAGAACGACAATTACTATACTTATTACTCTTATTATTATCAATCTAACTCATATTATTAGCCATATTATGCTTATATGATCGATAGAACGAGAACTACTATACTCACTACTCTTAGTATTATCAATCTAACTCATATTATTAGCTATATTATGCTTATATTATCGATAGAACGACAATTACTATACTTCTTACTGTTATTATTATCAATCTGACTCATATTATTACCCATATTATGCTTAAATGATCGATAGAACGACAATTACTATACTTATTACTGTTATTATTATCAATCTAACTCATATTATTAGCCATATTATGCTTAAATGATCGATAGATCTACAATTACTATACTCATTACTCTTATTATTATCAATCTAACTCATATTATTAGCCATATTATGCTTATATGATCGATAGAACGAGAATTACTATACTCACTACTCTTAGTATTATCAATCTAACTCATATTATTAGCCATATTATGCTTATATGATCGATAGAACGACAATTACTATACTTATTACTCTTATTATTATCAATCTAACTCATATTATTAGCCATATTATGCTTATATGATCGATGGAACGAGAACTACTATACTCACTACTCTTAGTATTATCAATCTAACTCATATTATTAGCCATATTATGCTTATATTATCGATAGAACGACAATTACTATACTTATTACTGTTATTATTATCAATCTGACTCATATTATTACCCATATTATGCTTAAATGATCGATAGAACGACAATTACTATACTTATTACTCTTATTGTTATCAATCTAACTCGTATTATTAGCCATTTTATGCTTACATGATCGATAGAACGACAAATACTATACTCACTACTCTTAGTATTATCAATCTAACTCATATTATTAGCCATATTATGCTTAAATGATCGATAGAACGACAATTACTATACTTATTACTCTTATTATTATCAATCTAACTCGTATTATTAGCCATATTATGCTTACATGATCGATAGAACGACAAATACTATACTTATTACTCTTATTATTATCAATCTATATCATATTATTAGCCATATTATGCTTATATGATCGATAGAACGACAATTACTATACTCACTACTCTTAGTATTATCAATCTAACTCATATTATTAGCCATATTATGCTTATATTATCGATAGAACGACAGTTACTATACTTATTACTGTTATTATTATCAATCTAACTCATATTATTAGCCATATTATGCTTATATGATCGATAGAATGAGAATTACAATACTCACTACTCTTAGTATTATCACTCTAACTCATATTATTAGCCTTATTATGCTTATATGATCGATAGAACGACAATTACTGTAGTTATTACTCTTATTATTATCAATCTAACTCATATTATTAGCCATGTTATGCATATATGATCGATAGAACGAGAATTACTCTACTCACTACTCTTAGTATTATCAATCTAACTCATATTATTAGCCATATTATGCTTATATTATCGATAGAACGACAATTACTATACTTATTACTGTTATTATTATCAATCTGACTCATATTATTACCCATATTATGCTTAAATGATCGATAGAACGACAATTACTATACTTATTACTGTTATTATTATCAATCTAACTCATATTATTAGCCATATTATGCTTAAATGATCGATAGATCTACAATTACTATACTCATTACTCTTATTATTATCAATCTAACTCATATTATTAGCCATATTATGCTTATATGATCGATAGAACGAGAATTACTATACTCACTACTCTTAGTATTATCAATCTAACTCATATTATTAGCCATATTATGCTTATATGATCGATAGAACGACAATTACTATACTTATTACTCTTATTATTATCAATTTAACTCATATTATTAGCCATATTATGCTTATATGATCGATAGAACGAGAACTACTATACTCACTACTCTTAGTATTATCAATCTAACTCATATTATTAGCTATATTATGCTTATATTATCGATAGAACGACAATTACTATACTTCTTACTGTTATTGTTATCAATCTGACCCATATTATTACCCATATTATGCTTAAATGATCGATAGAACGACAATTACTATACTTATTACTGTTATTATTATCAATCTAACTCATATTATTAGCCATATTATGCTTAAATGATCGATAGAACTACAATTACTATACTCATTACTCTTATTATTATCAATCTAACTCATATTATTAGCCATATTATGCTTATATGATCGATAGAACGAGAATTACTATACTCACTACTCTTAGTATTATCAATCTAACTCATATTATTAGCCATATTTTGCTTATATCATCGATAGAACTACAATTACTATACCCATTACTCTTATTATTATCAATCTAACTCATATTATTAGCCATATTATGCTATATGATCGATAGAATGAGAATTACTATACTCACTACTCTTAGTATTATCACTCTAACTCATATTATTAGCCTTATTATGCTTATATGATCGATAGAACGACAATTACTGTAGTTATTACTCTTATTATTATCAATCTAACTCATATTATTAGCCATATTTTGCTTATATGATCGATAGATCTACAATTACTATACCCATTACTCTTATTATTATCAATCTAACTCATATTATTAGCCATATTATGCTTATATGATCGATAGAATGAGAATTACTATACTCACTACTCTCAGTATTATCACTCTAACTCATATTATTAGCCTTATTATGCTTATATGATTGATAGAACGACAATTACTGTAGTTATTACTCTTATTATTATCAATCTAACTCATATTATTAGCCATATTATGGTTATATGATCGATAGAACTACAATTACTATACTCATTACTCTTATTATTATCAATCTAACTCATATTATTAGCCATATTATGCTTATATGATCGATAGAACGAGAATTACTATACTCACTACTCTTAGTATTATCAATCTCACTCATATTATTAGCCATATTATGCTTATATGATCGATAGAACGACAATTACTATACTTATTACTGTTATTATTATCAATCTGACTCATATTATTACCCATATTATGCTTAAATGATCGATAGAACGAGAATTACTATACTCACTACTCTTAGTATTATCAATCTAACTCATATTATTAGCCATATTATGCTTATATGATCGATGGAACGAGAACTACTATACTCACTACTCTTAGTATTATCAATCTAACTCATATTATTAGCCATATTATGCTTATATTATCGATAGAACGACAATTACTATACTTATTACTGTTATTATTATCAATCTGACTCATATTATTACCCATATTATGCTTAAATGATCGATAGAACGACAATTACTATACTTATTACTCTTATTGTTATCAATCTAACTCGTATTATTAGCCATTTTATGCTTACATGATCGATAGAACGACAAATACTATACTCACTACTCTTAGTATTATCAATCTAACTCATATTATTAGCCATATTATGCTTAAATGATCGATAGAACGACAATTACTATACTTATTACTCTTATTATTATCAATCTAACTCGTATTATTAGCCATATTATGCTTACATGATCGATAGAACGACAAATACTATACTTATTACTCTTATTATTATCAATCTATATCATATTATTAGCCATATTATGCTTATATGATCGATAGAACGACAATTACTATACTCACTACTCTTAGTATTATCAATCTAACTCATATTATTAGCCATATTATGCTTATATTATCGATAGAACGACAGTTACTATACTTATTACTGTTATTATTATCAATCTAACTCATATTATTAGCCATATTATGCTTATATGATCGATAGAATGAGAATTACAATACTCACTACTCTTAGTATTATCACTCTAACTCATATTATTAGCCTTATTATGCTTATATGATCGATAGAACGACAATTACTGTAGTTATTACTCTTATTATTATCAATCTAACTCATATTATTAGCCATGTTATGCATATATGATCGATAGAACGAGAATTACTCTACTCACTACTCTTAGTATTATCAATCTAACTCATATTATTAGCCATATTATGCTTATATTATCGATAGAACGACAATTACTATACTTATTACTGTTATTATTATCAATCTGACTCATATTATTACCCATATTATGCTTAAATGATCGATAGAACGACAATTACTATACTTATTACTGTTATTATTATCAATCTAACTCATATTATTAGCCATATTATGCTTAAATGATCGATAGATCTACAATTACTATACTCATTACTCTTATTATTATCAATCTAACTCATATTATTAGCCATATTATGCTTATATGATCGATAGAACGAGAATTACTATACTCACTACTCTTAGTATTATCAATCTAACTCATATTATTAGCCATATTATGCTTATATGATCGATAGAACGACAATTACTATACTTATTACTCTTATTATTATCAATTTAACTCATATTATTAGCCATATTATGCTTATATGATCGATAGAACGAGAACTACTATACTCACTACTCTTAGTATTATCAATCTAACTCATATTATTAGCTATATTATGCTTATATTATCGATAGAACGACAATTACTATACTTCTTACTGTTATTGTTATCAATCTGACCCATATTATTACCCATATTATGCTTAAATGATCGATAGAACGACAATTACTATACTTATTACTGTTATTATTATCAATCTAACTCATATTATTAGCCATATTATGCTTAAATGATCGATAGAACTACAATTACTATACTCATTACTCTTATTATTATCAATCTAACTCATATTATTAGCCATATTATGCTTATATGATCGATAGAACGAGAATTACTATACTCACTACTCTTAGTATTATCAATCTAACTCATATTATTAGCCATATTTTGCTTATATCATCGATAGAACTACAATTACTATACCCATTACTCTTATTATTATCAATCTAACTCATATTATTAGCCATATTATGCTATATGATCGATAGAATGAGAATTACTATACTCACTACTCTTAGTATTATCACTCTAACTCATATTATTAGCCTTATTATGCTTATATGATCGATAGAACGACAATTACTGTAGTTATTACTCTTATTATTATCAATCTAACTCATATTATTAGCCATATTTTGCTTATATGATCGATAGATCTACAATTACTATACCCATTACTCTTATTATTATCAATCTAACTCATATTATTAGCCATATTATGCTTATATGATCGATAGAATGAGAATTACTATACTCACTACTCTCAGTATTATCACTCTAACTCATATTATTAGCCTTATTATGCTTATATGATTGATAGAACGACAATTACTGTAGTTATTACTCTTATTATTATCAATCTAACTCATATTATTAGCCATATTATGGTTATATGATCGATAGAACTACAATTACTATACTCATTACTCTTATTATTATCAATCTAACTCATATTATTAGCCATATTATGCTTATATGATCGATAGAACGAGAATTACTATACTCACTACTCTTAGTATTATCAATCTCACTCATATTATTAGCCATATTATGCTTATATGATCGATAGAACGACAATTACTATACTTATTACTGTTATTATTATCAATCTGACTCATATTATTACCCATATTATGCTTAAATGATCGATAGAACGAGAATTACTATACTCACTACTCTTAGTATTATCAATCTAACTCATATTATTAGCCATATGATGCTTATATGATCGAGAGAACGACAACTACTATACTTATTACTCTTATTATTATCAATCTAACTCATATTATTAGCCTTATTTTGCTTATATGATCGATAGAACGACAATTACTGTAGTTATTACTCTTATTATTATCAATCTAACACATATTATTAGCCATGTTATGCTTATATGATCGATAGAACGAGAATTACTATACTCACTACTCTTAGTATTATCAATCTAACTCACATTATTAGCCATATTATGCTTATATTATCGATAGAACGACAATTACTATACTTCTTACTGTTATTATTATCAATCTGACTCATATTATTACCCATATTATGCTTAAATGATCGATAGAACGACAATTACTATACTTATTACTGTTACTATTATCAATCTAACTCATATTATTAGCCATATTATGCTTAAATGATCGATAGATCTACAATTACTATACTCATTACTCTTATTATTATCAATCTAACTCATATTATTAGCCATATTATGCTTATATGATCGATAGAACGAGAATTACTATACTCACTACTCTTAGTATTATCAATCTAACTCATATTATTAGCCATATTATGCTTATATGATAGATAGAACGACAATTACTATACTTATTACTCTTATTATTATCAATCTAACTCATATTATTAGCCATATTATGCTTATATGATCGATGGAACGAGAACTACTATACTCACTACTCTTAGTATTATCAATCTAACTCATATTATTAGCCATATTATGCTTAAATGATCGATAGAACGACAATTACTATACTTATTACTCTTATTATTATCAATCTAACTCGTATTATTAGCCATATTATGCTTACATGATCGATAGAACGACAAATACTATACTTATTACTCTTATTATTATCAATCTATATCATATTATTAGCCATATTATGCTTATATGATCGATAGAACGACAATTACTATACTCACTACTCTTAGTATTATCAATCTAACTCATATTATTAGCCATATTATGCTTATATTATCGATAGAACGACAGTTACTATACTTATTACTGTTATTATTATCAATCTAACTCATATTATTAGCCATATTATGCTTATATGATCGATAGAATGAGAATTACAATACTCACTACTCTTAGTATTATCACTCTAACTCATATTATTAGCCTTATTATGCTTATATG
Organism: Megachile rotundata; assembly: GCF_050947335.1. Lineage (NCBI taxonomy): Eukaryota > Metazoa > Arthropoda > Insecta > Hymenoptera > Megachilidae > Megachile > Megachile rotundata. The sequence continues at coordinate 193,147 of NW_027473633.1, forward strand.
ATCGATAGAACGACAATTACTGTAGTTATTACTCTTATTATTATCAATCTAACTCATATTATTAGCCATGTTATGCATATATGATCGATAGAACGAGAATTACTCTACTCACTACTCTTAGTATTATCAATCTAACTCATATTATTAGCCATATTATGCTTATATTATCGATAGAACGACAATTACTATACTTATTACTGTTATTATTATCAATCTGACTCATATTATTACCCATATTATGCTTAAATGATCGATAGAACGACAATTACTATACTTATACTGTTATTATTATCAATCTAACTCATATTATTAGCCATATTATGCTTAAATAATCGATAGATCTACAATTACTATACTCATTACTCTTATTATTATCAATCTAACTCATATTATTAGCCATATTATGCTTATATGATCGATAGAACGAGAATTACTATACTCACTACTCTTAGTATTATCAATCTAACTCATATTATTAGCCATATTATGCTTATATGATCGATAGAACGACAATTACTATACTTATTACTCTTATTATTATCAATTTAACTCATATTATTAGCCATATTATGCTTATATGATCGATAGAACGAGAACTACTATACTCACTAGTCTTAGTATTATCAATCTAACTCATATTATTAGCTATATTATGCTTATATTATCGATAGAACGACAATTACTATACTTCTTACTGTTATTGTATCAATCTGACCCATATTATTACCCATATTATGCTTAAATGATCGATAGAACGACAATTACTATACTTATTACTGTTATTATTATCAATCTAACTCATATTATTAGCCATATTATGCTTAATGATCGATAGATCTACAATTACTATACTCATTACTCTTATTATTATCAATCTAACTCATATTATTAACCATATTATGCGATATGATCGATAGAACTACAATGACTATACTCATTACTCTTATTATTATCAATCTAACTCATATTATTACCCATATTATGCTTATATGATCGATAGAACGAGAATTACTATACTCACTACTCATAGTATTATCAATCTAACTCATATTATTAGCCATATTATGCTTATATTATCGATAGAACGACAATTACTATACTTATTACTGTTATTATTATCAATCTAACTCATATTATTGGCCATATTATGCTTAAATGATCGATAGAACGACAATTACTATACTTATTACTCTTATTATTATCAATCTAACTCGTATTATTAGCCATATTATGCTTACATGATCGATAGAACGACAAATACTATACTTATTACTCTTATTATTATCAATCTATATCATATTATTAGCCATATTATGCTTATATGATCGATAGAACGACAATTACTATACTCACTACTCTTAGTATTATCAATCTAACTCATATTATTAGCCATATTATGCTTAAATGATCGATAGAACGACAATTACTATACTTATTACTCTTATTATTATCAATCTAACTCGTATTATTAGCCATATTATGCTTACATGATCGATAGAACGAGAATTACTATACTCACTACTCTTAGTATTATCAATCTAACTCATATTACTTAGCCATATTATGGTTATATTATCGATAGAACGACAGTTACTATACTTATTACTGTTATTATATCAATCTAACTCATATTATTAGCCATATTATGCTTATATGATCGATAGAACGACAATTACTATACTTATTACTCTTATTATTATCAATCTAACTCGTATTATTAGCCATATTATGCTTACATGATCGATAGAAACGACAAATACTATACTTATTACTCTTATTATTATCAATCTATATCATATTATTAGCCATATTATGCTTATATGATCGATAGAACGACATTTACTATACTCACTACTCTTGGTATTATCAATCTAACTCATATTATTAGCCATATTATGCTTATATTATCGATAGAACGACAGTTACTATACTTATTACTGTTATTATTATCAATCTAACTCATATTATTAGCCATATTATGCTTATATGATCGATAGAATGAGAATTACAATACTCACTACTCTTAGTATTATCACTCTAACTCATATTATTAGCCTTATTATGCTTATATGATCGATAGAACGACAATTACTGTAGTTATTACTCTTATTATTATCAATCTAACTCATATTATTAGCCATATTTTGCTTATATGATCGATAGAACTACAATTACTATACCCATTACTCTTATTATTATCAATCTGACTCATATTATTAGCCATATTATGCTTATATGATCGATAGAACGACAATTACTATACTTATTACTCTTATTATTATCAATCTAACTCATATTATTAGCCATATTATGCTTATATGATCGATAGAACGAGAATTACTCTACTCACTACTCTTAGTATTATCAATCTAACTCATATTACTAGCCATATTATGGTTATATTATCGATAGAACGACAATTACTATACTTATTACTGTTATTATTATCAATCTAACTCATATTATTAGCCATATTATGCTTAAATGATCGATAGATCTACAATTACTATACCCATTACTCTTATTATTATCAATCTAACTCATATTATTAGCCATATTATGCTTATATGATCGATAGAACGAGAACTACTATACTCACTACTTTTAGTATTATCAATCTAACTCATATTATTAGCCATATTATGCTTATATTATCGATAGAACGACAATTACTATACTTATTGCTGTTATTATTATCAATCTGACTCATATTATTACCCATATTATGCTTAAATGATCGATAGAACGACAATTACTATACTTATTACTGTTATTATTATCAATCTAACTCATATTATTAGCCATATTATGCTTAAATGATCGATAGATCTACAATTACTATACTCATTACTCTTATTATTATCAATCTAACTCATATTATTAGCCATATTATGCTTATATGATCGATAGAACGAGAATTACTATACTCACTACTCTTAGTATTATCAATCTAACTCATATTATTAGCCATATTATGCTTATATGATCGATAGAACGACAATTACTATACTTATTACTCTTATTATTATCAATCTAACTCATATTATTAGCCATATTATGCTTATATGATCGATAGAACGAGAACTACTATACTCACTACTCTTAGTATTATCAATCTAACTCATATTATTAGCTATATTATGCTTATATTATCGATAGAACGACAATTACTATACTTCTTACTGTTATTATTATCAATCTGACTCATATTATTACCCATATTATGCTTAAATGATCGATAGAACGACAATTACTATACTTATTACTGTTACTATTATCAATCTAACTCATATTATTAGCCATATTATGCTTAAATGATCGATAGATCTACAATTACTATACTCATTACTCTTATTATTATCAATCTAACTCATATTATTAGCCATATTATGCTTATATGATCGATAGAACGAGAATTACTATACTCACTACTCTTAGTATTATCAATCTAACTCATATTATTAGCCATATTATGCTTATATGATAGATAGAACGACAATTACTATACTTATTACTCTTATTATTATCAATCTAACTCATATTATTAGCCATATTATGCTTATATGATCGATGGAACGAGAACTGCTATACTCACTACTCTTAGTATTATCAATCTAACTCATATTATTAGC
>NW_027473634.1:0-196485 GCF_050947335.1 Megachile rotundata
CGACTCTGTCCCATCTAGTTATGTTAAGTTATCCTATCTGAGCACAATTCGACTCCACAATGAACAATTTTGCTCGTTTTGAACGAAATATGCTCATTTTCGCTCGATTCAGCCTCTAATTCGCACATATCCGCTGTAATTCGACTCTGTACTATCTAGTTATGTTAAGTTATCCTATCTGAGCACAATTCAACACCACAATGAACAATTTTGCTCGTTTTGCACGAATTATGCTCATTTTCGCACGATTCAGCCTCTAGTTCGCACATATCCGCTGCAATTCGACTCTGTACTATCTAGTTATGTTAAGTTATCCTATCTGAGCACAATTCAACACCACAATGAACAATTTTGCTCGTTTTGCACGAATTTTGCTCGTTTGAACGAATTTTGCTCATTTTCGAACGATTCAGCCTCTAATTCGCACATATCCGCTGCAATTCGACTCTGTACTATCTAGTTATGTTAAATTATCGTAACTGAGCACAATTCAACACCACAATGAACAATTTTGCTCGTTTTGCACGATTTTGCTCGTTTTGAACGAATTTTGCTCATTTTCGAACGATTCAGCCTCTAATTCGCACATATCCGCTGTAATTCGACTCTGTGCTATCTAGTTATGTTAAGTTATCGTAACTGAGCACAATTCGACACCACAATGAACAATTTTGCTCGTAATGAACGAATAATGCACATTTTCGCACGATTCAGCCTCTAATTCGAACATATCCGCTGTAATTCGACTCTGTACTATCTAGTTATGTTAAGTGATCCTATCTGAGCGCAATTCAACACCACAATGAACAATTTTGCTCGTTTTGCACGAATTTTGCTCGTTTTGAACGAATTTTGCTCATTTTCGAACGATTCAGCCTCTAATTCGCACATATCCGCTGTAATTCGACTCTGTACTATCTAGTTATGTTAAGTTATACTATCTGAGCACAATTCAACACCACAATGAACAATTTTGCTCGTTTTGCACGAATTATGCTCATTTTCGCACGATTCAGCCTCTAATTCGCACATATCCGCTGTGATTCGACTCTGTCCCATCTAGTTATGTTAAGTTATCCTATCTGAGCACAATTCGACTCCACAATGAACAATTTTGCTCGTTTTGAACGAATTATGCTCATTTTCGCTCGATTCAGCCTCTAATTCGCACATATCCGCTGTAATTCGACTCTGTGCTATCTAGTTATGTTAAGTTATCGTAACTGAGCACAATTCGACACCACAATGAACAATTTTGCTCGTAATGAACGAATAATGCACATTTTCGCACGATTCAGCCTCTAATTCGAACATATCCGCTGTAATTCGACTCTGTACTATCTAGTTATGTTAAGTGATCCTATCTGAGCACAAATCAACACCACAATGAACAATTTTGCTCGTTTTGCACGAATTTTGCTCGTTTTGAACGAATTTTGCTCATTTTCGAACGATTCAGCCTCTAATTAGCACATATCCGCTGTAATTCGACTCTGTACTATCTAGTTATGTTAAGTTATCCTATCTGAGCACAATTCGACACCACAATGAACAATTTTGCTCGTTTTGCACGAATTATGCTCATTTTCGCACGATTCAGCCTCTAATTCGCACATATCCGCTGCAATTCGACTCTGTACTATCTAGTTATGATAAGTTATCCTATCTGAGCGCAATTCAACACCACAATGAACAATTTTGCTCGTTTTGCACGAATTTTGCTCGTTTTGAACGAATTTTGCTCATTTTCGAACGATTCAGCCTCTAATTCGTACATATCCGCTGTAATTCGACTCTGTACTATCTAGTTATGTTAAGTTATACTATCTGAGCACAATTCAACACCACAATGAACAATTTTGCTCGTTTTGCACGAATTATGCTCATTTTCGCACGATTCAGCCTCTAATTCGCACATATCCGCTGTGATTCGACTCTGTCCCATCTAGTTATGTTAAGTTATCCTATCTGAGCACAATTCGACTCCACAATGAACAATTTTGCTCGTTTTGAACGAATTATGCTCATTTTCGCTCGATTCAGCCTCTAATTCGCACATATCCGCTGTAATTCGACTCTGTACTATCTAGTTATGTTAAGTTATCCTATCTGAGCACAATTCAACACCACAATGAACAATTTTGCTCGTTTTGCACGAATTATGCTCATTTTCGCACGATTCAGCCTCCAATTCGCACATATCCGCTGTAATTCGACTCTGTACTATCTAGTCATGTTAAGTTATCGTAACTGAGCACAATTCAACACCACAATGAACAATTTTGCTCGTTTTGAACGAATTATGCTCATTTTCGCACGATTCAGCCTCTAGTTCGCACATATCCGCTGCAATTCGACTCTGTACTATCTAGTTATGTTAAGTTATCCTATCTGAGCACAATTCGACTCCACAATGAACAATTTTGCTCGTTTTGAACGAATTATGCTCATTTTCGCTCGATTCAGCCTCTAATTCGCACATATCCGCTGCAATTCGACTCTGTACTATCTAGTTATGTTAAGTTATCCTATCTGAGCACAATTCAACACCACAATGAACAATTTTGCTCGTTTTGCACGAATTTTGCTCGTTTTGAACGAATTTTGCTCATTTTCGAACGATTCAGCCTCTAGTTCGCACATATCCGCTGCAATTCGACTCTGTACTATCTAGTTATGTTAAATTATCCTATCTGAGCACAATTCGACTCCACAATGAACAATTTTGCTCGTTTTGAACGAATTATGCTCATTTTCGCTCGATTCAGCCTCTAATTCGCACATATCCGCTGTAATTCGACTCTGTACTATCTAGTTATGTTAAGTTATCCTATCTGAGCACAATTCAACACCACAATGAACAATTTTGCTCGTTTTGCACGAATTATGCTCATTTTCGCACGATTCAGCCTCCAATTCGCACATATCCGCTGTAATTCGACTCTGTACTATCTAGTTATGTTAAGTTATACTATCTGAGCACAATTCAACACCACAATGAACAATTTTGCTCGTTTTGCACGAATTATGCTCATTTTCGCACGATTCAGCCTCTAATTCGCACATATCCGCTGTGATTCGACTCTGTCCCATCTAGTTATGTTAAGTTATCCTATCTGAGCACAATTCGACTCCACAATGAACAATTTTGCTCGTTTTGAACGAAATATGCTCATTTTCGCTCGATTCAGCCTCTAATTCGCACATATCCGCTGTAATTCGACTCTGTACTATCTAGTTATGTTAAGTTATCCTATCTGAGCACAATTCAACACCACAATGAACAATTTTGCTCGTTTTGCACGAATTATGCTCATTTTCGCACGATTCAGCCTCTAGTTCGCACATATCCGCTGCAATTCGACTCTGTACTATCTAGTTATGTTAAGTTATCCTATCTGAGCACAATTCAACACCACAATGAACAATTTTGCTCGTTTTGCACGAATTTTGCTCGTTTTGAACGAATTTTGCTCATTTTCGAACGATTCAGCCTCTAATTCGCACATATCCGCTGCAATTCGACTCTGTACTATCTAGTTATGTTAAATTATCGTAACTGAGCACAATTCAACACCACAATGAACAATTTTGCACGTTTTCCACGAATTTTGCTCGTTTTGAACGAATTTTGCTCATTTTCGAACGATTCAGCCTCTAATTCGCACATATCCGCTGTAATTCGACTCTGTGCTATCTAGTTATGTTAAGTTATCGTAACTGAGCACAATTCGACACCACAATGAACAATTTTGCTCGTAATGAACGAATAATGCACATTTTCGCACGATTCAGCCTCTAATTCGAACATATCCGCTGTAATTCGACTCTGTACTATCTAGTTATGTTAAGTGATCCTATCTGAGCGCAATTCAACACCACAATGAACAATTTTGCTCGTTTTGCACGAATTTTGCTCGTTTTGAACGAATTTTGCTCATTTTCGAACGATTCAGCCTCTAATTCGCACATATCCGCTGTAATTCGACTCTGTACTATCTAGTTATGTTAAGTTATACTATCTGAGCACAATTCAACACCACAATGAACAATTTTGCTCGTTTTGCACGAATTATGCTCATTTTCGCACGATTCAGCCTCTAATTCGCACATATCCGCTGTGATTCGACTCTGTCCCATCTAGTTATGTTAAGTTATCCTATCTGAGCACAATTCGACTCCACAATGAACAATTTTGCTCGTTTTGAACGAATTATGCTCATTTTCGCACGATTCAGCCTCTAATTCGCACATATCCGCTGTGATTCGACTCTGTCCCATCTAGTTATGTTAAGTTATCCTATCTGAGCACAATTCGACTCCACAATGAACAATTTTGCTCGTTTTGAACGAATTATGCTCATTTTCGCTCGATTCAGCCTCTAATTCGCACATATCCGCTGTAATTCGACTCTGTACTATCTAGTTATGTTAAGTTATCCTATCTGAGCACAATTCAACACCACAATGAACAATTTTGCTCGTTTTGCACGAATTATGCTCATTTTCGCACGATTCAGCCTCCAATTCGCACATATCCGCTGTAATTCGACTCTGTACTATCTAGTTATGTTAAGTTATACTATCTGAGCACAATTCAACACCACAATGAACAATTTTGCTCGTTTTGCACGAATTATGCTCATTTTCGCACGATTCAGCCTCTAATTCGCACATATCCGCTGTGATTCGACTCTGTCCCATCTAGTTATGTTAAGTTATCCTATCTGAGCACAATTCGACTCCACAATGAACAATTTTGCTCGTTTTGAACGAAATATGCTCATTTTCGCTCGATTCAGCCTCTAATTCGCACATATCCGCTGTAATTCGACTCTGTACTATCTAGTTATGTTAAGTTATCCTATCTGAGCACAATTCAACACCACAATGAACAATTTTGCTCGTTTTGCACGAATTATGCTCATTTTCGCACGATTCAGCCTCTAGTTCGCACATATCCGCTGCAATTCGACTCTGTACTATCTAGTTATGTTAAGTTATCCTATCTGAGCACAATTCAACACCACAATGAACAATTTTGCTCGTTTTGCACGAATTTTGCTCGTTTTGAACGAATTTTGCTCATTTTCGAACGATTCAGCCTCTAATTCGCACATATCCGCTGCAATTCGACTCTGTACTATCTAGTTATGTTAAATTATCGTAACTGAGCACAATTCAACACCACAATGAACAATTTTGCTCGTTTTGCACGAATTTTGCTCGTTTTGAACGAATTTTGCTCATTTTCGAACGATTCAGCCTCTAATTCGCACATATCCGCTGTAATTCGACTCTGTGCTATCTAGTTATGTTAAGTTATCGTAACTGAGCACAATTCGACACCACAATGAACAATTTTGCTCGTAATGAACGAATAATGCACATTTTCGCACGATTCAGCCTCTAATTCGAACATATCCGCTGTAATTCGACTCTGTACTATCTAGTTATGTTAAGTGATCCTATCTGAGCGCAATTCAACACCACAATGAACAATTTTGCTCGTTTTGCACGAATTTTGCTCGTTTTGAACGAATTTTGCTCATTTTCGAACGATTCAGCCTCTAATTCGCACATATCCGCTGTAATTCGACTCTGTACTATCTAGTTATGTTAAGTTATACTATCTGAGCACAATTCAACACCACAATGAACAATTTTGCTCGTTTTGCACGAATTATGCTCATTTTCGCACGATTCAGCCTCTAATTCGCACATATCCGCTGTGATTCGACTCTGTCCCATCTAGTTATGTTAAGTTATCCTATCTGAGCACAATTCGACTCCACAATGAACAATTTTGCTCGTTTTGAACGAATTATGCTCATTTTCGCTCGATTCAGCCTCTAATTCGCACATATCCGCTGTAATTCGACTCTGTGCTATCTAGTTATGTTAAGTTATCGTAACTGAGCACAATTCGACACCACAATGAACAATTTTGCTCGTAATGAACGAATAATGCACATTTTCGCACGATTCAGCCTCTAATTCGAACATATCCGCTGTAATTCGACTCTGTACTATCTAGTTATGTTAAGTGATCCTATCTGAGCACAAATCAACACCACAATGAACAATTTTGCTCGTTTTGCACGAATTTTGCTCGTTTTGAACGAATTTTGCTCATTTTCGAACGATTCAGCCTCTAATTAGCACATATCCGCTGTAATTCGACTCTGTACTATCTAGTTATGTTAAGTTATCCTATCTGAGCACAATTCGACACCACAATGAACAATTTTGCTCGTTTTGCACGAATTATGCTCATTTTCGCACGATTCAGCCTCTAATTCGCACATATCCGCTGCAATTCGACTCTGTACTATCTAGTTATGATAAGTTATCCTATCTGAGCGCAATTCAACACCACAATGAACAATTTTGCTCGTTTTGCACGAATTTTGCTCGTTTTGAACGAATTTTGCTCATTTTCGAACGATTCAGCCTCTAATTCGTACATATCCGCTGTAATTCGACTCTGTACTATCTAGTTATGTTAAGTTATACTATCTGAGCACAATTCAACACCACAATGAACAATTTTGCTCGTTTTGCACGAATTATGCTCATTTTCGCACGATTCAGCCTCTAATTCGCACATATCCGCTGTGATTCGACTCTGTCCCATCTAGTTATGTTAAGTTATCCTATCTGAGCACAATTCGACTCCACAATGAACAATTTTGCTCGTTTTGAACGAATTATGCTCATTTTCGCTCGATTCAGCCTCTAATTCGCACATATCCGCTGTAATTCGACTCTGTACTATCTAGTTATGTTAAGTTATCCTATCTGAGCACAATTCAACACCACAATGAACAATTTTGCTCGTTTTGCACGAATTATGCTCATTTTCGCACGATTCAGCCTCCAATTCGCACATATCCGCTGTAATTCGACTCTGTACTATCTAGTCATGTTAAGTTATCGTAACTGAGCACAATTCAACACCACAATGAACAATTTTGCTCGTTTTGAACGAATTATGCTCATTTTCGCACGATTCAGCCTCTAGTTCGCACATATCCGCTGCAATTCGACTCTGTACTATCTAGTTATGTTAAGTTATCCTATCTGAGCACAATTCGACTCCACAATGAACAATTTTGCTCGTTTTGAACGAATTATGCTCATTTTCGCTCGATTCAGCCTCTAATTCGCACATATCCGCTGCAATTCGACTCTGTACTATCTAGTTATGTTAAGTTATCCTATCTGAGCACAATTCAACACCACAATGAACAATTTTGCTCGTTTTGCACGAATTTTGCTCGTTTTGAACGAATTTTGCTCATTTTCGAACGATTCAGCCTCTAGTTCGCACATATCCGCTGCAATTCGACTCTGTACTATCTAGTTATGTTAAATTATCCTATCTGAGCACAATTCGACTCCACAATGAACAATTTTGCTCGTTTTGAACGAATTATGCTCATTTTCGCTCGATTCAGCCTCTAATTCGCACATATCCGCTGTAATTCGACTCTGTACTATCTAGTTATGTTAAGTTATCCTATCTGAGCACAATTCAACACCACAATGAACAATTTTGCTCGTTTTGCACGAATTATGCTCATTTTCGCACGATTCAGCCTCCAATTCGCACATATCCGCTGTAATTCGACTCTGTACTATCTAGTTATGTTAAGTTATACTATCTGAGCACAATTCAACACCACAATGAACAATTTTGCTCGTTTTGCACGAATTATGCTCATTTTCGCACGATTCAGCCTCTAATTCGCACATATCCGCTGTGATTCGACTCTGTCCCATCTAGTTATGTTAAGTTATCCTATCTGAGCACAATTCGACTCCACAATGAACAATTTTGCTCGTTTTGAACGAAATATGCTCATTTTCGCTCGATTCAGCCTCTAATTCGCACATATCCGCTGTAATTCGACTCTGTACTATCTAGTTATGTTAAGTTATCCTATCTGAGCACAATTCAACACCACAATGAACAATTTTGCTCGTTTTGCACGAATTATGCTCATTTTCGCACGATTCAGCCTCCAATTCGCACATATCCGCTGTAATTCGACTCTGTACTACCTAGTTATGTTAAGTTATCCTATCTGAGCACAATTCAACACCACAATGAACAATTCTGCTCGTTTTGCACGAATTTTGCTCGTTTTGAACGAATTTTGCTAATTTTCGCACGATTCAGCCTCTAATTCGCACATTTCCGCTGTGATTCGACTCTGTCCCATCTAGTTATGTTAAGTTATCGTAACTGAGCACAATTCGACACCACAATGAACAATTTTGCTCGTAATGAACGAATAATGCTCATTTTCGCACGATTCAGCCTCTAATTCGCACATATCCGCTGTAATTCGACTCTGTACTATCTAGTTATGTTAAATTATCCTATCTGAGCACAATTCGACACCACAATGAACAATTTTGCTCGTTTTGAACGAATTATGTTCATTTTCGCACGATTCAGCCTCTAATTCGCACATATCCGCTGTAATTCGACTCTGTACTATCTAGTCATGTTAAGTTATCGTAACTGAGCACAATTCAACACCACAATGAACAATTTTGCTCGTTTTGAACGAATTATGCTCATTTTCGCACGATTCAGCCTCTAATTCGCACATATCCGCTGTAATTCGACTCTGTACTATCTAGTTATGTTAAGTTATCCTATCTGAGCACAATTCAACACCACAACGAACAATTTTGCTCGTTTTGCACGAATTATGCTCATTTTCGCACGATTCAGCCTCTAATTCGCACATATCCGCTGCAATTCGATTCTGTACTATCTAGTTAGGTTAAGTTATCCTATCTGAGCACAATTCAACACCACAATGAACAATTTTGCTCGTTTTGCACGAATTTTGCTCGTTTTGAACGAATTTTGCTCATTTTCGCACGATTCAGCCTCTAATTCGCACATATCCGCTGTGATTCGACTCTGTCCCATCTAGTTATGTTAAGTTATCGTAACTGAGCACAATTCGACACCACAATGAACATTTTTGCTCGTAATGAACGAATAATGCTCATTTTCGCACGATTTAGCCTCTAATTCGCACATATCTTCTGTAATTCGACTCTGTACTATCTAGTTATGTTAAGTTATCCTATCTGAGCACAATTCAACACCACAACGAACAATTTTGCTCGTTTTGCACGAAATATGCTCATTTTCGCACGATTCAGCCTCTAGTTCGCACATATCCGCTGCAATTCGACTCTGTACTATCTAGTTATGTTAAGTTATCCTATCGGAGCACAATTCAACACCACAATGAACAATTTTGCTCGTTTTGCACGAATTTTGCTCGTTTTGAACGAATTTTGCTCATTTTCGAACGATTCAGCCTCTAATTCGCACATATCCGCTGTAATTCGACTCTGTACTATCTAGTTATGTTAAATTATCCTATCTGAGCACAATTCAACACCACAATGAACAATTTTGCTCGTTTTGAACGAATTATGCTCATTTTCGCACGATTCAGCCTCTAATTCGCACATATCCGCTGTAATTCGACTCTGTACTATCTAGTCATGTTAAGTTATCGTAACTGAGCACAATTCAACACCACAATGAACAATTTTGCACGTTTTGAACGAATTATGCTCATTTTCGCACGATTCAGACTCTAATTCGCACATATCCGCTGTAATTCGACTCTGTACTATCTAGTTATGTTAAGTTATCCTATCTGAGCACAATTCAACACCACAACGAACAATTTTGCTCGTTTTGCACGAATTATGCTCATTTTCGCACGATTCAGCCTCTAATTCGCACATATCCGCTGCAATTCGATTCTGTACTATCTAGTAAGGTTAAGTTATCCTATCTGAGCACAATTCAACACCACAATGAACAATTTTGCTCGTTTTGAACGAATTATGCCCATTTTCGCACGATTCAGCCTCTAATTCGCACATATCCGCTGTAATTCGACTCTGTACTATCTAGTCATGTTAAGTTATCGTAACTGAGCACAATTCAACACCACAATGAACAATTTTGCTCGTTTTGAACGAATTATGCTCATTTTCGCACGATTCAGCCTCTAATTCGCACATATCCGCTGTAATTCGACTCTGTTCTATCTAGTTATGTTAAATTATCCTATCTGAGCACAATTCAACACCACAACGAACAATTTTGCTCGTTTTGAACGAATTATGCTCATTTTCGCACGATTCAGACTCTAATTCGCACATATCCGCTGTAATTCGACTCTGTACTATCTAGTTATGTTAAGTTATCCTATCTGAGCACAATTCAACACCACAACGAACAATTTTGCTCGTTTTGCACGAATTATGCTCATTTTCGCACGATTCAGCCTCTAATTCGCACATATCCGCTGCAATTCGATTCTGTACTATCTAGTAAGGTTAAGTTATCCTATCTGAGCACAATTCAACACCACAATGAACAATTTTGCTCGTTTTGAACGAATTATGCTCATTTTCGCACGATTCAGCCTCTAATTCGCACATATCCGCTGTAATTCGACTCTGTTCTATCTAGTTATGTTAAGTTATCCTATCTGAGCACAATTCAACACCACAACGAACAATTTTGCTCGTTTTGCACGAATTATGCTCATTTTCGCACGATTCAGCCTCTAATTCGCACATATCCGCTGCAATTCGATTCTGTACTATCTAGTTAGGTTAAGTTATCCTATCTGAGCACAATTCAACACCACAATGAACAATTTTGCTCGTTTTGCACGAATTTTGCTCGTTTTGAACGAATTTTGCTCATTTTCGCACGATTCAGACTCTAATTCGCACATGTCCGCAGTGATTCGACTCTGTCCCATCTAGTTATGTTAAGTTATCGTAACTGAGCACAATTCGACACCACAATGAACAATTTTGCTCGTAATGAACGAATAATGCTCATTTTCGCACGATTTAGCCTCTAATTCGCACATATCTTCTGTAATTCGACTCTGTACTATCTAGTTATGTTAAGTTATCCTATCTGAGCACAATTCAACACCACAATGAACAATTTTGCTCGTTTTGCACGAATTTTGCTCGTTTTGAACGAATTTTGCTCATTTTCGCACGATTCAGCCTCTAATTCGCACATATCCGCTGTGATTCGACTCTGTACTATCTAGTCATGTTAAGTTATCGTAACTGAGCGCAATTCAACACCACACTGAACAATTTTGCTCGTTTTGAACGAATTATACTCATTTTCGCACGATTCAGCCTCTAATTCGCACATATCCGCTGTAATTCGACTCTGTATTATCTAGTCATGTTAAGTTATCGTAACTGAGCACAATTCAACACCACAACGAACAATTTAGCTCGTTTTGCACGAATTATGCTCATTTTCGCACGATTCAGCCTCTAATTCGCACATATCCGCTGCAATTCGACTCTGTACTATCTAGTTATGTTAAGTTATCCTATCTGAGCACAATTCAACACCACAATGAACAATTTTGCTCGTTTTGAACGAATTATGCTCATTTTCGCACGATTCAGCCTCTAATTCGCACATATCCGCTGTAATTCGACTCTGTTCTATCTAGTTATGTTAAGTTATCCTATCTGAGCACAATTCAACACCACAACGAACAATTTTGCTCGTTTTGCACGAATTTTGCTCGTTTTGAACGAATTTCGCTCATTTTCGCACGATTCAGCCTCTAATTCGCACATATCCGCTGTGATTCGACTCTGTCCCATCTAGTTATGTTAAGTTATCGTAACTGAGCACAATTCAACACCACAATGAACAATTTTGCTCGTTTTGAACGAATTATGCTCATTTTCGCACGATTCAGCCTCTAATTCGCACATATCCGCTGTAATTCGACTCTGTTCTATCTAGTTATGTTAAGTTATCCTATCTGAGCACAATTCAACACCACAACGAACAATTTTGCTCGTTTTGCACGAATTTTGCTCGTTTTGAACGAATTTCGCTCATTTTCGCACGATTCAGCCTCTAATTCGCACATATCCGCTGTGATTCGACTCTGTCCCATCTAGTTATGTTAAGTTATCGTAACTGAGCACAATTCGACACCACAATGAACAATTTTGCTCGTAATGAACGAATAATGTTCATTTTCGCACGATTTAGCCTCTAATTCGCACATATCCGCTGTGATTCGACTCTGTACTATCTAGTCATGTTAAGTTATCGTAACTGAGCGCAATTCAACACCACACTGAACAATTTTGCTCGTTTTGAACGAATTATACTCATTTTCGCACGATTCAGCCTCTAATTCGCACATATCCGCTGTAATTCGACTCTGTACTATCTAGTCATGTTAAGTTATCGTAACTGAGCACAATTCAACACCACAACGAACAATTTAGCTCGTTTTGCACGAATTATGCTCATTTTCGCACGATTCAGCCTCTAATTCGCACATATCCGCTGCAATTCGACTCTGTACTATCTAGTTATGTTAAGTTATCCTATCTGAGCACAATTCAACACCACAACAAACAATTTTGCTCGTTTTGCACGAATTATGCTCATTTTCGCACGATTCAGCCTCTAATTCGCACATATCCGCTGCAATTCGATTCTGTACTATCTAGTCATGTTAAGTTATCGTAACTGAGCGCAATTCAACACCACACTGAACAATTTTGCTAGTTTTGAACGAATTATACTCATTTTCGCACGATTCAGCCTCTAATTCGCACATATCCGCTGTAATTCGACTCTGTACTATCTAGTCATGTTATGTTATCGTAACTGAGCACAATTCAACACCACAACGAACAATTTAGCTCGTTTTGCACGAATTATGCTCATTTTCGCACGATTCAGCCTCTAATTCGCACATATCCGCTGCAATTCGACTCTGTACTATCTAGTTATGTTAAGTTATCCTATCTGAGCACAATTCAACACCACAATGAACAATTTTGCTCGTTTTGCACGAATTTTGCTCGTTTTGAACGAATTTTGCTCATTTTCGAACGATTCAGCCTCTAATTCGCACATATCCGCTGTAATTCGACTCTGTACTATCTAGTTATGTCAAGTTATCCTATCTGAGCACAATTCAACACCACAATGAACGATTTTGCTCGTTTTGCACGAATTATGTTCATTTTCGCACGATTCAGCCCCTAATTCGCACATATCCGCTGTGATTCGACTCTGTCCCATCTAGTTATGTTAAGTTATCGTAACTGAGCACAATTCGACACCACAATGAACAATTTTGCTCGTAATGAACGAATAATGCTCATTTTCGCACGATTTAGCCTCTAATTCGCACATATCTTCTGTAATTCGACTCTGTACTATCTAGTTATGTTAAGTTATCCTATCTGAGCACAATTCAACACCACAATGAACAATTTTGCTCGTTTTGCACGAATTTTGCTCGTTTTGAACGAATTTTGCTCATTTTCGCACGATTCAGCCTCTAATTCGCACATATCCGCTGTGATTCGACTCTGTACTATCTAGTTATGTTATGTTATCCTATCTGAGCACAATTCAACACCACAATGAACAATTTTGCTCGTTTTGCACGAATTTTGCTCGTTTTGAACGAATTTTGCTCATTTTCGCACGATTCAGCCTCTAATTCGCACATATCCGCTGTGATTCGACTCTGTACTATCTAGTTATGTTAAGTTATCCTATCTGAGCACAATTCAACACCACAATGAACGATTTTGCTCGTTTTGCACGAATTATGCTCATTTTCGCACGATTCAGCCCCTAATTCGCACATATCCGCTGTGATTCGACTCTGTCCCATCTAGTTATGTTAAGTTATCGTAACTGAGCACAATTCGACACCACAATGAACAATTTTGCTCGTAATGAACGAATAATGCTCATTTTCGCACGATTTAGCCTCTAATTCGCACATATCTTCTGTAATTAGACTCTGTACTATCTAGTTATGTTAGGTTCTGGTAACTGAGCACAATTCAACCCCACATTGAACAATTTTGCTCGTTTTGAACGAATTATGCTCATTTTCGCACGATTCAGCCTCTAATTCGCACATATCCGCTGTAATTCGACTCTGTACTATCTAGTCATGTTAAGTTATCGTAACTGAGCACAATTCAACACCACAATGAACAATTTTGCTCGTTTTGAACGAATTATGCTCATTTTCGCACGATTCAGCCTCTAATTCGCACATATCCGCTGTAATTCGACTCTGTTCTATCTAGTTATGTTAAGTTATCCTATCTGAGCACAATTCAACACCACAACGAACAATTTTGCTCGTTTTGCACGAATTATGCTCATTTTCGCACGATTCAGCCTCTAATTCGCGCATATCCGCTGTAATTCGACTCTGTACTACCTAGTTATGTTAAGTTATCCTATCTGAGCACAATTCAACACCACAATGAACAATTCTGCTCGTTTTGCACGAATTTTGCTCGTTTTGAACGAATTTTGCTAATTTTCGCACGATTCAGCCTCTAATTCGCACATTTCCGCTGTGATTCGACTCTGTCCCATCTAGTTATGTTAAGTTATCGTAACTGAGCACAATTCGACACCACAATGAACAATTTTGCTCGTAATGAACGAATAATGCTCATTTTCGCACGATTCAGCCTCTAATTCGCACATATCCGCTGTAATTCGACTCTGTACTATCTAGTTATGTTAAATTATCCTATCTGAGCACAATTCGACACCACAATGAACAATTTTGCTCGTTTTGAACGAATTATGTTCATTTTCGCACGATTCAGCCTCTAATTCGCACATATCCGCTGTAATTCGACTCTGTACTATCTAGTCATGTTAAGTTATCGTAACTGAGCACAATTCAACACCACAATGAACAATTTTGCTCGTTTTGAACGAATTATGCTCATTTTCGCACGATTCAGCCTCTAATTCGCACATATCCGCTGTAATTCGACTCTGTACTATCTAGTTATGTTAAGTTATCCTATCTGAGCACAATTCAACACCACAACGAACAATTTTGCTCGTTTTGCACGAATTATGCTCATTTTCGCACGATTCAGCCTCTAATTCGCACATATCCGCTGCAATTCGATTCTGTACTATCTAGTTAGGTTAAGTTATCCTATCTGAGCACAATTCAACACCACAATGAACAATTTTGCTCGTTTTGCACGAATTTTGCTCGTTTTGAACGAATTTTGCTCATTTTCGCACGATTCAGCCTCTAATTCGCACATATCCGCTGTGATTCGACTCTGTCCCATCTAGTTATGTTAAGTTATCGTAACTGAGCACAATTCGACACCACAATGAACATTTTTGCTCGTAATGAACGAATAATGCTCATTTTCGCACGATTTAGCCTCTAATTCGCACATATCTTCTGTAATTCGACTCTGTACTATCTAGTTATGTTAAGTTATCCTATCTGAGCACAATTCAACACCACAACGAACAATTTTGCTCGTTTTGCACGAAATATGCTCATTTTCGCACGATTCAGCCTCTAGTTCGCACATATCCGCTGCAATTCGACTCTGTACTATCTAGTTATGTTAAGTTATCCTATCGGAGCACAATTCAACACCACAATGAACAATTTTGCTCGTTTTGCACGAATTTTGCTCGTTTTGAACGAATTTTGCTCATTTTCGAACGATTCAGCCTCTAATTCGCACATATCCGCTGTAATTCGACTCTGTACTATCTAGTTATGTTAAATTATCCTATCTGAGCACAATTCAACACCACAATGAACAATTTTGCTCGTTTTGAACGAATTATGCTCATTTTCGCACGATTCAGCCTCTAATTCGCACATATCCGCTGTAATTCGACTCTGTACTATCTAGTCATGTTAAGTTATCGTAACTGAGCACAATTCAACACCACAATGAACAATTTTGCACGTTTTGAACGAATTATGCTCATTTTCGCACGATTCAGACTCTAATTCGCACATATCCGCTGTAATTCGACTCTGTACTATCTAGTTATGTTAAGTTATCCTATCTGAGCACAATTCAACACCACAACGAACAATTTTGCTCGTTTTGCACGAATTATGCTCATTTTCGCACGATTCAGCCTCTAATTCGCACATATCCGCTGCAATTCGATTCTGTACTATCTAGTAAGGTTAAGTTATCCTATCTGAGCACAATTCAACACCACAATGAACAATTTTGCTCGTTTTGAACGAATTATGCCCATTTTCGCACGATTCAGCCTCTAATTCGCACATATCCGCTGTAATTCGACTCTGTACTATCTAGTCATGTTAAGTTATCGTAACTGAGCACAATTCAACACCACAATGAACAATTTTGCTCGTTTTGAACGAATTATGCTCATTTTCGCACGATTCAGCCTCTAATTCGCACATATCCGCTGTAATTCGACTCTGTTCTATCTAGTTATGTTAAATTATCCTATCTGAGCACAATTCAACACCACAACGAACAATTTTGCTCGTTTTGAACGAATTATGCTCATTTTCGCACGATTCAGACTCTAATTCGCACATATCCGCTGTAATTCGACTCTGTACTATCTAGTTATGTTAAGTTATCCTATCTGAGCACAATTCAACACCACAACGAACAATTTTGCTCGTTTTGCACGAATTATGCTCATTTTCGCACGATTCAGCCTCTAATTCGCACATATCCGCTGCAATTCGATTCTGTACTATCTAGTAAGGTTAAGTTATCCTATCTGAGCACAATTCAACACCACAATGAACAATTTTGCTCGTTTTGAACGAATTATGCTCATTTTCGCACGATTCAGCCTCTAATTCGCACATATCCGCTGTAATTCGACTCTGTTCTATCTAGTTATGTTAAGTTATCCTATCTGAGCACAATTCAACACCACAACGAACAATTTTGCTCGTTTTGCACGAATTATGCTCATTTTCGCACGATTCAGCCTCTAATTCGCACATATCCGCTGTAATTCGACTCTGTACTATCTAGTTATGTTAAGTTATCCTATCTGAGCACAATTCAACACCACAACGAACAATTTTGCTCGTTTTGCACGAATTATGCTCATTTTCGCACGATTCAGCCTCTAATTCGCACATATCCGCTGCAATTCGATTCTGTACTATCTAGTTAGGTTAAGTTATCCTATCTGAGCACAATTCAACACCACAATGAACAATTTTGCTCGTTTTGCACGAATTTTGCTCGTTTTGAACGAATTTTGCTCATTTTCGCACGATTCAGCCTCTAATTCGCACATATCCGCTGTGATTCGACTCTGTCCCATCTAGTTATGTTAAGTTATCGTAACTGAGCACAATTCGACACCACAATGAACATTTTTGCTCGTAATGAACGAATAATGCTCATTTTCGCACGATTTAGCCTCTAATTCGCACATATCTTCTGTAATTCGACTCTGTACTATCTAGTTATGTTAAGTTATCCTATCTGAGCACAATTCAACACCACAACGAACAATTTTGCTCGTTTTGCACGAAATATGCTCATTTTCGCACGATTCAGCCTCTAGTTCGCACATATCCGCTGCAATTCGACTCTGTACTATCTAGTTATGTTAAGTTATCCTATCGGAGCACAATTCAACACCACAATGAACAATTTTGCTCGTTTTGCACGAATTTTGCTCGTTTTGAACGAATTTTGCTCATTTTCGAACGATTCAGCCTCTAATTCGCACATATCCGCTGTAATTCGACTCTGTACTATCTAGTTATGTTAAATTATCCTATCTGAGCACAATTCAACACCACAATGAACAATTTTGCTCGTTTTGCACGAATTTTGCTCGTTTTGAACGAATTTTGCTCATTTTCGCACGATTCAGACTCTAATTCGCACATGTCCGCAGTGATTCGACTCTGTCCCATCTAGTTATGTTAAGTTATCGTAACTGAGCACAATTCGACACCACAATGAACAATTTTGCTCGTAATGAACGAATAATGCTCATTTTCGCACGATTTAGCCTCTAATTCGCACATATCTTCTGTAATTCGACTCTGTACTATCTAGTTATGTTAAGTTATCCTATCTGAGCACAATTCAACACCACAATGAACAATTTTGCTCGTTTTGCACGAATTTTGCTCGTTTTGAACGAATTTTGCTCATTTTCGCACGATTCAGCCTCTAATTCGCACATATCCGCTGTGATTCGACTCTGTACTATCTAGTCATGTTAAGTTATCGTAACTGAGCGCAATTCAACACCACACTGAACAATTTTGCTCGTTTTGAACGAATTATACTCATTTTCGCACGATTCAGCCTCTAATTCGCACATATCCGCTGTAATTCGACTCTGTATTATCTAGTCATGTTAAGTTATCGTAACTGAGCACAATTCAACACCACAACGAACAATTTAGCTCGTTTTGCACGAATTATGCTCATTTTCGCACGATTCAGCCTCTAATTCGCACATATCCGCTGCAATTCGACTCTGTACTATCTAGTTATGTTAAGTTATCCTATCTGAGCACAATTCAACACCACAATGAACAATTTTGCTCGTTTTGCGCGAATTTTGCTCGTTTTGAACGAATTTTGCTCATTTTCGAACGATTCAGCCTCTAATTCGCACATATCCGCTGTAATTCGACTCTGTACTATCTAGTTATGTTAAGTTATCCTATCTGAGCACAATTCAACACCACAATGAACGATTTTGCTCGTTTTGCACGAATTATGCTCATTTTCGCACGATTCAGCCCCTAATTCGCACATATCCGCTGTGATTCGACTCTGTCCCATCTAGTTATGTTATGTTATCGTAACTGAGCACAATTCGACACCACAATGAACAATTTTGCTCGTAATGAACGAATAATGCTCATTTTCGCACGATTTAGCCTCTAATCCGCACATATCTTCTGTAATTAGACTCTGTACTATCTAGTTATGTTAGGTTCTGGTAACTGAGCACAATTCAACCCCACATTGAACAATTTTGCTCGTTTTGAACGAATTATGCTCATTTTCGCACGATTCAGCCTCTAATTCGCACATATCCGCTGTAATTCGACTCTGTACTATCTAGTCATGTTAAGTTATCGTAACTGAGCACAATTCAACACCACAACGAACAATTTTGCTCGTTTTGCACGAATTTTGCTCGTTTTGAACGAATTTTGCTCATTTTCGCACGATTCAGCCTCTAATTCGCACATATCCGCTGTGATTCGACTCTGTCCCATCTAGTTATGTTAAGTTATCGTAACTGAGCACAATTCGACACCACAATGAACAATTTTGCTCGTAATGAACGAATAATGCTCATTATCGCACGATTTAGCCTCTAATTCGCACATATCTTCTGTAATTCGATTCTGTACTATCTAGTTAGGTTAAGTTATCCTATCTGAGCACAATTCAACACCACAATGAACAATTTTGCTCGTTTTGCACGAATTTTGCTCGTTTTGAACGAATTTTGCTCATTTTCGCACGATTCAGCCTCTGATTCGCACATATCCGCTGTGATTCGACTCTGTACTATCTAGTTATGTTAAGTTATCCTATCTGAGCACAATTCAACACCACAATGAACAATTTTGCTCGTTTTGAACGAATTATGCCCATTTTCGCACGATTCAGCCTCTAATTCGCACATATCCGCTGTAATTCGACTCTGTACTATCTAGTCATGTTAAGTTATCCTATCGGAGCACAATTCAACACCACAATGAACAATTTTGCTCGTTTTGCACGAATTATGCTCATTTTCGCACGATTCAGCCTCCAGTTCGCACATATCCGCTGCAATTCGACTCTGTACTATCTAGTTATGTTAAGTTATCCTATCGGAGCACAATTCAGCACCACAATGAACAATTTTGCTCGTTTTGCACGAATTTTGCTCGTTTTGAACGAATTTTGCTCATTTTCGAACGATTCAGCCTCTAATTCGCACATATCCGCTGTAATTCGACTCTGTACTATATAATTATGTTAAATTATCCTATCTGAGCACAATTCGACACCACAATGAACAATTTTGCTCGTTTTGAACGAATTATGCTCATTTTCGCACGATTCAGCCTCTAATTCGCACATATCCGCTGTAATTCGACTCTGTACTATCTAGTCATGTTAAGTTATCGTAACTGAGCACAATTCAAAACCACAATGAACAATTTTGCTCGTTTTGAACGAATTATGCTCATTTTCGCACGATTCAGCCTCTAATTCGCACATATCCGCTGTAATTCGACTCTGTACTATCTAGTTATGTTAAGTTATCCTATCTGAGCACAATTCAACACCACAACGAACAATTTTGCTCGTTTTGCACGAATTATGCTCATTTTCGCACGATTCAGCCTCTAATTCGCACATATCCGCTGTGATTCGACTCTGTCCCATCTAGTTATGTTAAGTTATCGTAACTGAGCACAATTCGATACCACAATGAACAATTTTGCTCGTAATGAACGAATAATGTTCATTTTCGCACGATTCAGCCTCTAATTCGCACATATCCGCTGTGATTCGACTCTGTACTATCTAGTTATGTTATGTTATCCTATCTGAGCACATCTCAACACCACAATGAACAATTTTGCTCGTTTTGCACGAATTTTGCTCTTTTTGAACGAATTTTGCTCATTTTCGCACGATTCAGCCTCTAATTCGCACATATCCGCTGTGATTCGACTCTGTACTATCTAGTCATGTTAAGTTATCGTAACTGAGCGCAATTCAACACCACACTGGACAATTTTGCTCGTTTTGAACGAATTATACTCATTTTCGCACGATTCAGCCTCTAATTCGCACATATCCGCTGTAATTCGACTCTGTACTATCTAGTCATGTTAAGTTATCGTAACTGAGCACAATTCAACACCACAACGAACAATTTAGCTCGTTTTGCACGAATTATGCTCATTTTCGCACGATTCAGCCTCTAATTCGCACATATCCGCTGCAATTCGACTCTGTACTATCTAGTTATGTTAAGTTATCCTATCTGAGCACAATTCAACACCACAATGAACAATTTTGCTCGTTTTGCACGAATTATGCTCATTTTCGCACGATTCAGCCTCTAATTCGCACATATTCGCTGTGATTCGACTCTGTCCCATCTAGTTATATTAAGTTATCGTAACTGAGCACAATTCGATACCACAATGAACAATTTTGCTCGTAATGAACGAATAATGTTCATTTTCGCACGATTCAGCCTCTAATTCGCACATATCCGCTGTAATTCGACTCTGTACTATCTAGTTATGTTAAGTTATCCTATCGGAGCACAATTCAACACCACAATGAACAATTTTGCTCGTTTTGCACGAATTTTGCTCATTTTCGCACGATTCAGCCTCTGATTCGCACATATCCGCTGTGATTCGACTCTGTACTATCTAGTTATGTTAAGTTATCCTATCTGAGCACAATTCAACACCACAATGAACAATTTTGCTCGTTTTGAACGAATTATGCCCATTTTCGCACGATTCAGCCTCTAATTCGCACATATCCGCTGTAATTCGACTCTGTACTATCTAGTCATGTTAAGTTATCCTATCGGAGCACAATTCAACACCACAATGAACAATTTTGCTCGTTTTGCACGAATTATGCTCATTTTCGCACGATTCAGCCTCTAGTTCGCACATATCCGCTGCAATTCGACTCTGTACTATCTAGTTATGTTAAGTTATCCTATCGGAGCACAATTCAGCACCACAATGAACAATTTTGCTCGTTTTGCACGAATTTTGCTCGTTTTGAACGAATTTTGCTCATTTTCGAACGATTCAGCCTCTAATTCGCACATATCCGCTGTAATTCGACTCTGTACTATATAATTATGTTAAATTATCCTATCTGAGCACAATTCGACACCACAATGAACAATTTTGCTCGTTTTGAACGAATTATGCTCATTTTCGCACGATTCAGCCTCTAATTCGCACATATCCGCTGTAATTCGACTCTGTACTATCTAGTCATGTTAAGTTATCGTAACTGAGCACAATTCAAAACCACAATGAACAATTTTGCTCGTTTTGAACGAATTATGCTCATTTTCGCACGATTCAGCCTCTAATTCGCACATATCCGCTGTAATTCGACTCTGTACTATCTAGTTATGTTAAGTTATCCTATCTGAGCACAATTCAACACCACAACGAACAATTTTGCTCGTTTTGCACGAATTATGCTCATTTTCGCACGATTCAGCCTCTAATTCGCACATATCCGCTGTGATTCGACTCTGTCCCATCTAGTTATGTTAAGTTATCGTAACTGAGCACAATTCGATACCACAATGAACAATTTTGCTCGTAATGAACGAATAATGTTCATTTTCGCACGATTCAGCCTCTAATTCGCACATATCCGCTGTGATTCGACTCTGTACTATCTAGTTATGTTATGTTATCCTATCTGAGCACATCTCAACACCACAATGAACAATTTTGCTCGTTTTGCACGAATTTTGCTCTTTTTGAACGAATTTTGCTCATTTTCGCACGATTCAGCCTCTAATTCGCACATATCCGCTGTGATTCGACTCTGTACTATCTAGTCATGTTAAGTTATCGTAACTGAGCGCAATTCAACACCACACTGGACAATTTTGCTCGTTTTGAACGAATTATACTCATTTTCGCACGATTCAGCCTCTAATTCGCACATATCCGCTGTAATTCGACTCTGTACTATCTAGTCATGTTAAGTTATCGTAACTGAGCACAATTCAACACCACAACGAACAATTTAGCTCGTTTTGCACGAATTATGCTCATTTTCGCACGATTCAGCCTCTAATTCGCACATATCCGCTGCAATTCGACTCTGTACTATCTAGTTATGTTAAGTTATCCTATCTGAGCACAATTCAACACCACAATGAACAATTTTGCTCGTTTTGCACGAATTTTGCTCGTTTTGAACGAATTTTGCTCATTTTCGAACGATTCAGCCTCTAATTCGCACATATCCGCTGTAATTCGACTCTGTACTATCTAGTTATGTTAAGTTATCCTATCTGAGCACAATTCAACACCACAATGAACGATTTTGCTCGTTTTGCACGAATTATGCTCATTTTCGCACGATTCAGCCCCTAATTCGCACATATCCGCTGTGATTCGACTCTGTCCCATCTAGTTATGTTAAGTTATCGTAACTGAGCACAATTCGACACCACAATGAACAATTTTGCTCGTAATGAACGAATAATGCTCATTTTCGCACGATTTAGCCTCTAATTCGCACATATCTTCTGTAATTAGACTCTGTACTATCTAGTTATGTTAGGTTCTGGTAACTGAGCACAACTCAACCCCACATTGAACAATTTTGCTCGTTTTGAACGAATTATGCTCATTTTCGCACGATTCAGCCTCTAATTCGCACATATCCGCTGTAATTCGACTCTGTACTATCTAGTCATGTTAAGTTATCGTAACTGAGCACAATTCAACACAACAACGAACAATTTTGCTCGTTTTGCACGAATTATGCTCATTTTCGCACGATTCAGCCTCTAGTTCGCACATATCCGCTGCAATTCGACTCTGTACTATCTAGTTATGTTAAGTTATCCTATCTGAGCACAATTCAACACCACAATGAACAATTTTGCTCGTTTTGCACGAATTATGCTCATTTTCGCACGATTCAGCCTCTAATTCGCACATATTCGCTGTGATTCGACTCTGTCCCATCTAGTTATATTAAGTTATCGTAACTGAGCACAATTCGATACCACAATGAACAATTTTGCTCGTAATGAACGAATAATGTTCATTTTCGCACGATTCAGCCTCTAATTCGCACATATCCGCTGTAATTCGACTCTGTACTATCTAGTTATGTTAAGTTATCCTATCTGAGCACAATTCAACACCACAACCAACAATTTTGCTCGTTTTGCACGAATTATGCTCATTTTCGCACGATTCAGCCTCTAATTCGCACATATCCGCTGCAATTCGATTCTGTACTATCTAGTTAGGTTAAGTTATCCTATCTGAGCACAATTCAACACCACAATGAACAATTTTGCTCGTTTTGCACGAATTTTGCTCGTTTTGAACGAATTTTGCTCATTTTCGCACGATTCAGCCTCTAATTCGCACATATCCGCTGTAATTCGACTCTGTACTATCTAGTCATGTTAAGTTATCGTAACTGAGCACAATTCAACACCACAATGAACAATTTTGCTCGTTTTGAACGAATTATGCTCATTTTCGCACGATTCAGCCTCTAATTCGCACATATCCGCTGTAATTCGACTCTGTTCTATCTAGTTATGTTAAGTTATCCTATCTGAGCACAATTCAACACCACAGCGAACAATTTTGCACGTTTTGAACGAATTATGCTCATTTTCGCACGATTCAGCCTCTAATTCGCACATATCCGCTGTAATTCGACTCTGTACTATCTAGTTATGTTAAGTTATCCTATCTGAGCACAATTCAACACCACAACGAACAATTTTGCTCGTTTTGCACGAATTATGCTCATTTTCGCACGATTCAGCCTCTAATTCGCACATATCCGCTGTAATTCGACTCTGTACTATCTAGTCATGTTAAGTTATCGTAACTGAGCACAATTCAACACCACAATGAACAATTTTGCACGTTTTGAACGAATTATGCTCATTTTCGCACGATTCAGCCTCTAATTCGCACATATCCGCTGTAATTCGACTCTGTACTATCTAGTTATGTTAAGTTATCCTATCTGAGCACAAGTCAACACCACAACGAACAATTTTGCTCGTTTTGCACGAATTATGCTCATTTTCGCACGATTCAGCCTCTAATTCGCACATATCCGCTGCAATTCGATTCTGTACTATCTAGTTAGGTTAAGTTATCCTATCTGAGCACAATTCAACACCACAATGAACGATTTTGCTCGTTTTGCACGAATTATGCACATTTTCGCACGATTCAGCCCCTAATTCGCACATATCCGCTGTGATTCGACTCTGTCCCATCTAGTTATGTTATGTTATCGTAACTGAGCACAATTCGACACCACAATGAACAATTTTGCTCGTAATGAACGAATAATGCTCATTTTCGCACGATTTAGCCTCTAATTCGCACATATCTTCTGTAATTAGACTCTGTACTATCTAGTTATGTTAGGTTCTGGTAACTGAGCACAATTCAACCCCACATTGAACAATTTTGCTCGTTTTGAACGAATTATGCTCATTTTCGCACGATTCAGCCTCTAATTCGCACATATCCGCTGTAATTCGACTCTGTACTATCTAGTTATGTTAAGTTATCCTATCTGAGCACAATTCAACACCACAACCAACAATTTTGCTCGTTTTGCACGAATTATGCTCATTTTCGCACGATTCAGCCTCTAATTCGCACATATCCGCTGCAATTCGATTCTGTACTATCTAGTTAGGTTAAGTTATCCTATCTGAGCACAATTCAACACCACAATGAACAATTTTGCTCGTTTTTCACGAATTTTGCTCGTTTTGAACGAATTTTGCTCATTTTCGCACGATTCAGCCTCTAATTCGCACATATCCGCTGTAATTCGACTCTGTACTATCTAGTCATGTTAAGTTATCGTAACTGAGCACAATTCAACACCACAATGAACAATTTTGCTCGTTTTGAACGAATTATGCTCATTTTCGCACGATTCAGCCTCTAATTCGCACATATCCGCTGTAATTCGACTCTGTTCTATCTAGTTATGTTAAGTTATCCTATCTGAGCACAATTCAACACCACAGCGAACAATTTTGCACGTTTTGAACGAATTATGCTCATTTTCGCACGATTCAGCCTCTAATTCGCACATATCCGCTGTAATTCGACTCTGTACTATCTAGTTATGTTAAGTTATCCTATCTGAGCACAATTCAACACCACAACGAACAATTTTGCTCGTTTTGCACGAATTATGCTCATTTTCGCACGATTCAGCCTCTAATTCGCACATATCCGCTGTAATTCGACCCTGTACTATCTAGTCATGTTAAGTTATCGTAACTGAGCACAATTCAACACCACAATGAACAATTTTGCACGTTTTGAACGAATTATGCTCATTTTCGCACGATTCAGCCTCTAATTCGCACATATCCGCTGTAATTCGACTCTGTACTATCTAGTTATGTTAAGTTATCCTATCTGAGCACAAGTCAACACCACAACGAACAATTTTGCTCGTTTTGCACGAATTATGCTCATTTTCGCACGATTCAGCCTCTAATTCGCACATATCCGCTGCAATTCGATTCTGTACTATCTAGTTAGGTTAAGTTATCCTATCTGAGCACAATTCAACACCACAATGAACGATTTTGCTCGTTTTGCACGAATTATGCACATTTTCGCACGATTCAGCCCCTAATTCGCACATATCCGCTGTGATTCGACTCTGTCCCATCTAGTTATGTTATGTTATCGTAACTGAGCACAATTCGACACCACAATGAACAATTTTGCTCGTAATGAACGAATAATGCTCATTTTCGCACGATTTAGCCTCTAATTCGCACATATCTTCTGTAATTAGACTCTGTACTATCTAGTTATGTTAGGTTCTGGTAACTGAGCACAATTCAACCCCACATTGAACAATTTTGCTCGTTTTGAACGAATTATGCTCATTTTCGCACAATTCAGCCTCTAATTCGCACATATCCGCTGTAATTCGACTCTGTACTATCTAGTCATGTTAAGTTATCGTAACTGAGCACAATTCAACACCACAACGAACAATTTTGCTGGTTTTGCACGAATTTTGCTCGTTTTGAACGAATTTTGCTCATTTTCGCACGATTCAGCCTCTAATTCGCACATATCCGCTGTGATTCGACTCTGTCCCATCTAGTTATGTTAAGTTATCGTAACTGAGCACAATTCGACACCACAATGAACAATTTTGCTCGTAATGAACGAATAATGCTCATTTTCGCACGATTTAGCCTGTAATTCGCACATATCTTCTGTAATTCGACTCTGTACTATCTAGTTATGTTAAGTTATCCTATCTGAGCACAATTCAACACCACAACGAACAATTTTGCTCGTTTTGCACGAATTATGCTCATTTTCGCACGATTCAGCCTCTAGTTCGCACATATCCGCTGCAATTCGACTCTGTACTATCTAGTTATGTTAAGTTATCCTATCGGAGCACAATTCAACACCACAATGAACAATTTTGCTCGTTTTGCACGAATTTTGCTCGTTTTGAACGAATTTTGCTCATTTTCGAACGATTCAGCCTCTAATTCGCACATATCCGCTGTAATTCGACTCTGTACTATCTAATTATGTTAAATTATCCTATCTGAGCACAATTCGACACCACAATAAACAATTTTGCTTGTTTTGAACGAATTATGCTCATTTTCGCACGATTCAGCCTCTAATTCGCACATATCCGCTGTAATTCGACTCTGTACTATCTAGTCATGTTAAGTTATCCTATCTGAGCACAATTCAAAACCACAATGAACAATTTTGCTCGTTTTGAACGAATTATGCTCATTTTCGCACGATTCAGCCTCTAATTCGCACATATCCGCTGTAATTCGACTCTGTACTATCTAGTCATGTTAAGTTATCGTAACTGAGCACAATTCAACACCACAACGAACAATTTTGCACGTTTTGCACGAATTATGCTCATTTTCGCACGATTCAGCCTCTAGTTCGCACATATCCGCTGCAATTCGACTCTGTACTATCTAGTTATGTTAAGTTATCCTATCGGAGCACAATTCAACACCACAATGAACAATTTTGCTCGTTTTGCACGAATTTTGCTCATTTTCGCACGATTCAGCCTCTAATTCGCACATATCCGCTGTAATTCGACTCTGTACTATCTAGTCATGTTAAGTTATCGTAACTGAGCACAATTCAACACCACAATGAACAATTTTGCTCGTTTTGAACGAATTATGCTCATTTTCGCACGATTCAGCCTCTAATTCGCACATATCCGCTGTAATTCGACTCTGTACTATCTAGTTATGTTAAGTTATCCTATCTGAGCACAATTCAACACCACAACCAACAATTTTGCTCGTTTTGCACGAATTATGCTCATTTTCGCACGATTCAGCCTCTAATTCGCACATATCCGCTGCAATTCGATTCTGTACTATCTAGTTAGGTTAAGTTATCCTATCTGAGCACAATTCAACACCACAATGAACAATTTTGCTCGTTTTGCACGAATTTTGCTCGTTTTGAACGAATTTTGCTCATTTTCGCACGATTCAGCCTCTAATTCGCACATATCCGCTGTAATTCGACTCTGTACTATCTAGTCATGTTAAGTTATCGTAACTGAGCACAATTCAACACCACAATGAACAATTTTGCTCGTTTTGAACGAATTTTGCTCGTTTTGAACGAATTTTGCTCATTTTCGCACGATTCAGCCTCTAATTCGCACATATCCGCTGTAATTCGACTCTGTACTATCTAGTCATGTTAAGTTATCGTAACTGAGCACAATTCAACACCACAATGAACAATTTTGCTCGTTTTGAACGAATTATGCTCATTTTCGCACGATTCAGCCTCTAATTCGCACATATCCGCTGTAATTCGACTCTGTTCTATCTAGTTATGTTAAGTTATCCTATCTGAGCACAATTCAACACCACAGCGAACAATTTTGCACGTTTTGAACGAATTATGCTCATTTTCGCACGATTCAGCCTCTAATTCGCACATATCCGCTGTAATTCGACTCTGTACTATCTAGTTATGTTAAGTTATCCTATCTGAGCACAATTCAACACCACAACGAACAATTTTGCTCGTTTTGCACGAATTATGCTCATTTTCGCACGATTCAGCCTCTAATTCGCACATATCCGCTGTAATTCGACTCTGTACTATCTAGTCATGTTAAGTTATCGTAACTGAGCACAATTCAACACCACAATGAACAATTTTGCACGTTTTGAACGAATTATGCCCATTTTCGCACGATTCAGCCTCTAATTCGCACATATCCGCTGTAATTCGACTCTGTACTATCTAGTTATGTTAAGTTATCCTATCTGAGCACAAGTCAACACCACAACGAACAATTTTGCTCGTTTTGCACGAATTATGCTCATTTTCGCACGATTCAGCCTCTAATTCGCACATATCCGCTGCAATTCGATTCTGTACTATCTAGTTAGGTTAAGTTATCCTATCTGAGCACAATTCAACACCACAATGAACGATTTTGCTCGTTTTGCACGAATTATGCACATTTTCGCACGATTCAGCCCCTAATTCGCACATATCCGCTGTGATTCGACTCTGTCCCATCTAGTTATGTTATGTTATCGTAACTGAGCACAATTCGACACCCTTACAATGAACAATTTTGCTCGTAATGAACGAATAATGCTCATTTTCGCACGATTTAGCCTCTAATTCGCACATATCTTCTGTAATTAGACTCTGTACTATCTAGTTATGTTAGGTTCTGGTAACTGAGCACAATTCAACCCCACATTGAACAATTTTGCTCGTTTTGAACGAATTATGCTCATTTTCGCACGATTCAGCCTCTAATTCGCACATATCCGCTGTAATTCGACTCTGTACTATCTAGTTATGTTAAGTTATCCTATCTGAGCACAATTCAACACCACAACCAACAATTTTGCTCGTTTTGCACGAATTATGCTCATTTTCGCACGATTCAGCCTCTAATTCGCACATATCCGCTGCAATTCGATTCTGTACTATCTAGTTAGGTTAAGTTATCCTATCTGAGCACAATTCAACACCACAATGAACAATTTTGCTCGTTTTGCACGAATTTTGCTCGTTTTGAACGAATTTTGCTCATTTTCGCACGATTCAGCCTCTAATTCGCACATATCCGCTGTAATTCGACTCTGTACTATCTAGTCATGTTAAGTTATCGTAACTGAGCACAATTCAACACCACAATGAACAATTTTGCTCGTTTTGAACGAATTATGCTCATTTTCGCACGATTCAGCCTCTAATTCGCACATATCCGCTGTAATTCGACTCTGTTCTATCTAGTTATGTTAAGTTATCCTATCTGAGCACAATTCAACACCACAGCGAACAATTTTGCACGTTTTGAACGAATTATGCTCATTTTCGCACGATTCAGCCTCTAATTCGCACATATCCGCTGTAATTCGACTCTGTACTATCTAGTTATGTTAAGTTATCCTATCTGAGCACAATTCAACACCACAACGAACAATTTTGCTCGTTTTGCACGAATTATGCTCATTTTCGCACGATTCAGCCTCTAATTCGCACATATCCGCTGTAATTCGACTCTGTACTATCTAGTCATGTTAAGTTATCGTAACTGAGCACAATTCAACACCACAATGAACAATTTTGCACGTTTTGAACGAATTATGCTCATTTTCGCACGATTCAGCCTCTAATTCGCACATATCCGCTGTAATTCGACTCTGTACTATCTAGTTATGTTAAGTTATCCTATCTGAGCACAAGTCAACACCACAACGAACAATTTTGCTCGTTTTGCACGAATTATGCTCATTTTCGCACGATTCAGCCTCTAATTCGCACATATCCGCTGCAATTCGATTCTGTACTATCTAGTTAGGTTAAGTTATCCTATCTGAGCACAATTCAACACCACAATGAACGATTTTGCTCGTTTTGCACGAATTATGCACATTTTCGCACGATTCAGCCCCTAATTCGCACATATCCGCTGTGATTCGACTCTGTCCCATCTAGTTATGTTATGTTATCGTAACTGAGCACAATTCGACACCACAATGAACAATTTTGCTCGTAATGAACGAATAATGCTCATTTTCGCACGATTTAGCCTCTAATTCGCACATATCTTCTGTAATTAGACTCTGTACTATCTAGTTATGTTAGGTTCTGGTAACTGAGCACAATTCAACCCCACATTGAACAATTTTGCTCGTTTTGAACGAATTATGCTCATTTTCGCACAATTCAGCCTCTAATTCGCACATATCCGCTGTAATTCGACTCTGTACTATCTAGTCATGTTAAGTTATCGTAACTGAGGACAATTCAACACCACAACGAACAATTTTGCTCGTTTTGCACGAATTTTGCTCGTTTTGAACGAATTTTGCTCATTTTCGCACGATTCAGCCTCTAATTCGCACATATCCGCTGTGATTCGACTCTGTCCCATCTAGTTATGTTAAGTTATCGTAACTGAGCACAATTCGACACCACAATGAACAATTTTGCTCGTAATGAACGAATAATGCTCATTTTCGCACGATTTAGCCTCTAATTCGCACATATCTTCTGTAATTCGACTCTGTACTATCTAGTTATGTTAAGTTATCCTATCTGAGCACAATTCAACACCACAACGAACAATTTTGCTCGTTTTGCACGAATTATGCTCATTTTCGCACGATTCAGCCTCTAGTTCGCACATATCCGCTGCAATTCGACTCTGTACTATCTAGTTATGTTAAGTTATCCTATCGGAGCACAATTCAACACCACAATGAACAATTTTGCTCGTTTTGCACGAATTTTGCTCGTTTTGAACGAATTTTGCTCATTTTCGAACGATTCAGCCTCTAATTCGCACATATCCGCTGTAATTCGACTCTGTACTATCTAATTATGTTAAATTATCCTATCTGAGCACAATTCGACACCACAATAAACAATTTTGCTTGTTTTGAACGAATTATGCTCATTTTCGCACGATTCAGCCTCTAATTCGCACATATCCGCTGTAATTCGACTCTGTACTATCTAGTCATGTTAAGTTATCGTAACTGAGCACAATTCAACACCACAATGAACAATTTTGCTCGTTTTGAACGAATTATGCTCATTTTCGCACGATTCAGCCTCTAATTCGCACATATCCGCTGTAATTCGACTCTGTACTATCTAGTTATGTTAAGTTATCCTATCTGAGCACAATTCAACACCACAACGAACAATTTTGCTCGTTTTGCACGAATTATGCTCATTTTCGCACGATTCAGCCTCTAATTCGCACATATCTGCTGCAATTCGATTCTGTACTATCTAGTTAGATTAAGTTATCCTATCTGAGCACAATTCAACACCACAATGAACAATTTTGCTCGTTTTGCACGAATTTTGCTCGTTTTGAACGAATTTTGCTCATTTTCGCACGATTCAGCCTCTAATTCGCACATATCCGCTGTGATTCGACTCTGTACTATCTAGTTATGTTAAGTTATCCTATCTGAGCACAATTCAAAACCACAATGAACAATTTTGCTCGTTTTGAACGAATTATGCTCATTTTCGCACGATTCAGCCTCTAATTCGCACATATCCGCTGTAATTCGACTCTGTACTATCTAGTTATGTTAAGTGATCCTACCTGAGCACAATTCAACGCCACAATGAACAATTTTGCTCGTTTTGCACGAATTTTGCTCGTTTTGAACGAATTTTGCTAATTTTCGCACGATTCAGCCTCTAATTCGCACATATCCGCTGTGATTCGACTCTGTACTATCTAGTCATGTTAAGTTATCGTAACTGAGCACAATTCGACACCACAATGAACAATTTTGCTCGTAATGAACGAATAATGCTCATTTTCGCACGATTTAGCCTCTAATTCGCACATATCTTCTGTAATTCGACTCTGTACTATCTAGTTATGTTAAGTTATCCTATCTGAGCACAATTCAACACCACAACGAACAATTTTGCTCGTTTTGCACGAATTATGCTCATTTTCGCACGATTCAGCCTCTAGTTCGCACATATCCGCTGCAATTCGACTCTGTACTATCTAGTTATGTTAAGTTATCCTATCGGAGCACAATTCAACACCACAATGAACAATTTTGCTCGTTTTGCACGAATTTTGCTCGTTTTGAACGAATTTTGCTCATTTTCGAACGATTCAGCCTCTAATTCGCACATATCCGCTGTAATTCGACTCTGTACTATCTAATTATGTTAAATTATCCTATCTGAGCACAATTCGACACCACAATAAACAATTTTGCTTGTTTTGAACGAATTATGCTCATTTTCGCACGATTCAGCCTCTAATTCGCACATATCCGCTGTAATTCGACTCTGTACTATCTAGTCATGTTAAGTTATCGTAACTGAGCACAATTCAACACCACAATGAACAATTTTGCTCGTTTTGAACGAATTATGCTCATTTTCGCACGATTCAGCCTCTAATTCGCACATATCCGCTGCAATTCGATTCTGTACTATCTAGTTAGGTTAAGTTATCCTATCTGAGCACAATTCAACACCACAATGAACAATTTTGCTCGTTTTGCACGAATTTTGCTCGTTTTGAACGAATTTTGCTCATTTTCGCACGGTTCAGCCTCTAATTCGCACATATCCGCTGTGATTCGACTCTGTCCCATCTAGTTATGTTAAGTTATCGTAACTGAGCACAATTCGACACCACAATGAACAATTTTGCTCGTAATGAACGAATAATGCTCATTTTCGCACGATTTAGCCTCTAATTCGCACATATCTTCTGTAATTCGACTCTGTACTATCTAGTTATGTTAAGTTATCCTACCTGAGCACAATTCAACGCCACAATGAACAATTTTGCTCGTTTTGCACGAATTTTGCTCGTTTTGAACGAATTTTGCTCATTTTCGCACGATTCAGCCTCTAATTCGCACATATCCGCTGTGATTCGACTCTGTACTATCTAGTCATGTTAAGTTATCGTAACTGAGCACAATTCAACACCACAAGGAACAATTTAGCTCGTTTTGCACGAATTATGCTCATTTTCGCACGAATTATGCTCATTTTCGCACGATTCAGCCTCTAATTCGCACATATCCGCTGTGATTCGACTCTGTCCCATCTAGTTATGTTAAGTTATCGTAACTGAGCACAATTCAACACAACAATGAACAATTTTGCTCGTTTTGCACGAATTATGCTCATTTTCGCACGATTCAGCCTCTAATTCGCACATATCCGCTGTGATTCGACTCTGTCCCATCTAGTTATGTTAAGTTACCACAACTGAGCACAATTCGACACCACAATGAACAATTTTGCTCGTAATGAACGTATTTTGCTCATTTTCGCACGATTCAGCCTCTAATTCTCACATATCCGTTGTGATTCGACTCTGTCCCATCTAGTTATGTTAAGTTATCGTAACTGAGCACAATTCGACACCACAATGAACAATTTT
This sequence comes from Megachile rotundata, assembly GCF_050947335.1. Taxonomy (NCBI): domain Eukaryota; kingdom Metazoa; phylum Arthropoda; class Insecta; order Hymenoptera; family Megachilidae; genus Megachile; species Megachile rotundata. The sequence continues at coordinate 34,168 of NW_027473634.1, forward strand.
GCTCGTAATGAACGAATTATGTTCATTTTCGCACGATTCAGCCTCTAATTCGCACATATCCGCTGTAATTCGACTCTGTACTATCTAGTTATGTTAAGTTATCCTATCTGAGCACAATTCGACACCACAATGAACAATTTTGCTCGTTTTGCACGACTTATGCTCATTTTCGCACGATTCAGCCTCTAATTCGCACATATCCGCTGTAATTCGACTCTGTACTATCTAGTCATGTTAAGTTAGCGCAACTGAGCACAATTCAACACCACAATGAAGAATTTTGCTCGTTTTGCACGAATTATGCTCATTTTCGCACGATTCAGCCTCTAATTCGCACATATCCGCTGTGATTCGACTCTGTACTATCTAGTTATGTTAAGTTATCCTACCTGAGCACAATTCAACGCCACAATGAACAATTTTGCTCGTTTTGCACGAATTTTGCTCGTTTTGAACGAATTTTGCTCATTTTCGCACGATTCAGCCTCTAATTCGCACATATCCGCTGTGATTCGACTCTGTACTATCTAGTTATGTTATGTTATCCTATCTGAGCACAATTCAACACCACAATGAACAATTTTGCTCGTTTTGCACGAATTTTGCTCGTTTTGAACGAATTTTGCTCATTTTCGCACGATTCAGCCTCTAATTCGCACATATCCGCTGTGATTCGACTCTGTACTATCTAGTCATGTTAAGTTATCGTAACTGAGCGCCATTCAACACCACACTGAACAATTTTGCTCGTTTTGAACGAATTATACTCATTTTCGCACGATTCAGCCTCTAATTCGCACATATCCGCTGTAATTCGACTCTGTACTATCTAGTCATGTTAAGTTATCGTAACTGAGCACAATTCAACACCACAACGAACAATTTAGCTCGTTTTGCACGAATTATGCTCATTTTCGCACGAATTATGCTCATTTTCGCACGATTCAGCCTCTAATTCGCACATATCCGCTGTGATTCGACTCTGTCCCATCTAGTTATGTTAAGTTATCGTAACTGAGCACAATTCGATACCACAATGAACAATTTTGCTCGTAATGAACGAATTATGTTCATTTTCGCACGATTCAGCCTCTAATTCTCACATATCCGTTGTGATTCGACTCTGTCCCATCTAGTTATGTTAAGTTATCGTAACTGAGCACAATTCGACACCACAATGAACAATTTTGCTCGTAATGAACGAATTATGTTCATTTTCGCACGATTCAGCCTCTAATTCGCACATATCCGCTGTAATTCGACTCTGTACTATCTAGTTATGTTAAGTTATCCTACCTGAGCACAATTCAACGCCACAATGAACAATTTTGCTCGTTTTGCACGAATTTTGCTCGTTTTGAACGAATTTTGCTCATTTTCGCACGATTCAGCCTCTAATTCGCACATATCCGCTGTGATTCGACTCTGTACTATCTAGTCATGTTAAGTTATCGTAACTGAGCACAATTCAACACCACAACGAACAATTTAGCTCGTTTTGCACGAATTATGCTCATTTTCGCACGAATTATGCTCATTTTCGCACGATTCAGCCTCTAATTCGCACATATCCGCTGTGATTCGACTCTGTCCCATCTAGTTATGTTAAGTTATCGTAACTGAGCACAATTCGATACCACAATGAACAATTTTGCTCGTAATGAACGAATTATGTTCATTTTCGCACGATTCAGCCTCTAATTCGCACATATCCGCTGTAATTCGACTCTGTACTATCTAGTTATGTTAAGTTATCGTAACTGAGCACAATTCAACACCACAATGAACAATTTTGCTCGTTTTGCACGAATTATGCTCATTTTCGCACGATTCAGCCTCTAATTCGCACATATCCACTGTAATTCGGCTCTGTACTATCTAGTCATGTTAAGTTATCGTAACTGAGCACAATTCAACACAACAATGAACAATTTTGCTCGTTTTGCACGAATTATGCTCATTTTCGCACGATTCAGCCTCTAATTCGCACATATCCGCTGTGATTCGACTCTGTCCCATCTAGTTATGTTAAGTTACCACAACTGAGCACAATTCGACACCACAATGAACAATTTTGCTCGTAATGAACGTATTTTGCTCATTTTCGCACGATTCAGCCTCTAATTCCCACATATCCGTTGTGATTCGACTCTGTCCCATCTAGTTATGTTAAGTTATCGTAACTGAGCACAATTCGACACCACAATGAACAATTTTGCTCGTAATGAACGAATTATGTTCATTTTCGCACGATTCAGCCTCTAATTCGCACATATCCGCTGTAATTCGACTCTGTACTATCTAGTTATGTTAAGTTATCCTATCTGAGCACAATTCGACACCACAATGAACAATTTTGCTCGTTTTGCACGACTTATGCTCATTTTCGCACGATTCAGCCTCTAATTCGCACATATCCGCTGTAATTCGACTCTGTACTATCTAGTCATGTTAAGTTAGCGCAACTGAGCACAATTCAACACCACAATGAAAAATTTTGCTCGTTTTGCACGAATTATGCTCATTTTCGCACGATTCAGCCTCTAATTCGCACATATCCGCTGTGATTCGACTCTGTACTATCTAGTTATGTTAAGTTATCCTACCTGAGCACAATTCCACGCCACAATGAACAATTTTGCTCGTTTTGCACGAATTTTGCTCGTTTTGAACGAATTTTGCTCATTTTCGCACGATTCAGCCTCTAATTCGCACATATCCGCTGTGATTCGACTCTGTACTATCTAGTTATGTTATGTTATCCTATCTGAGCACAATTCAACACCACAATGAACAATTTTGCTCGTTTTGCACGAATTTTGCTCGTTTTGAACGAATTTTGCTCATTTTCGCACGATTCAGCCTCTAATTCGCACATATCCGCTGTGATTCGACTCTGTCCCATCTAGTTATGTTAAGTTATCGTAACTGAGCACAATTCGACACCACAATGAACAATTTTGCTCGTAATGAACGAATAATGCTCATTTTCGCACGATTTAGCCTCTAATTCGCACATATCTTCTGTAATTCGACTCTGTACTATCTAGTTATGTTAAGTTATCCTACCTGAGCACAATTCAACGCCACAATGAACAATTTTGCTCGTTTTGCACGAATTTTGCTCGTTTTGAACGAATTTTGCTCATTTTCGCACGATTCAGCCTCTAATTCGCACATATCCGCTGTGATTCGACTCTGTACTATCTAGTCATGTTAAGTTATCGTAACTGAGCACAATTCAACACCACAACGAACAATTTAGCTCGTTTTGCACGAATTATGCTCATTTTCGCACGAATTATGCTCATTTTCGCACGATTCAGCCTCTAATTCGCACATATCCGCTGTAATTCGACTCTGTACTATCTAGTTATGTTAAGTTATCGTAACTGAGCACAATTCAACACCACAATGAACAATTTTGCTCGTTTTGCACGAATTATGCTCATTTTCGCACGATTCAGCCTCTAATTCGCACATATCCACTGTAATTCGGCTCTGTACTATCTAGTCATGTTAAGTTATCGTAACTGAGCACAATTCAACACAACAATGAACAATTTTGCTCGTTTTGCACGAATTATGCTCATTTTCGCACGATTCAGCCTCTAATTCGCACATATCCGCTGTGATTCGACTCTGTCCCATCTAGTTATGTTAAGTTACCACAACTGAGCACAATTCGACACCACAATGAACAATTTTGCTCGTAATGAACGTATTTTGCTCATTTTCGCACGATTCAGCCTCTAATTCTCACATATCCGTTGTGATTCGACTCTGTCCCATCTAGTTATGTTAAGTTATCGTAACTGAGCACAATTCGACACCACAATGAACAATTTTGCTCGTAATGAACGAATTATGTTCATTTTCGCACGATTCAGCCTCTAATTCGCACATATCCGCTGTAATTCGACTCTGTACTATCTAGTTATGTTAAGTTATCCTATCTGAGCACAATTCGACACCACAATGAACAATTTTGCTCGTTTTGCACGACTTATGCTCATTTTCGCACGATTCAGCCTCTAATTCGCACATATCCGCTGTAATTCGACTCTGTACTATCTAGTCATGTTAAGTTAGCGCAACTGAGCACAATTCAACACCACAATGAAGAATTTTGCTCGTTTTGCACGAATTATGCTCATTTTCGCACGATTCAGCCTCTAATTCGCACATATCCGCTGTGATTCGACTCTGTACTATCTAGTTATGTTAAGTTATCCTACCTGAGCACAATTCAACGCCACAATGAACAATTTTGCTCGTTTTGCACGAATTTTGCTCGTTTTGAACGAATTTTGCTCATTTTCGCACGATTCAGCCTCTAATTCGCACATATCCGCTGTGATTCGACTCTGTACTATCTAGTTATGTTATGTTATCCTATCTGAGCACAATTCAACACCACAATGAACAATTTTGCTCGTTTTGCACGAATTTTGCTCGTTTTGAACGAATTTTGCTCATTTTCGCACGATTCAGCCTCTAATTCGCACATATCCGCTGTGATTCGACTCTGTACTATCTAGTCATGTTAAGTTATCGTAACTGAGCGCCATTCAACACCACACTGAACAATTTTGCTCGTTTTGAACGAATTATACTCATTTTCGCACGATTCAGCCTCTAATTCGCACATATCCGCTGTAATTCGACTCTGTACTATCTAGTCATGTTAAGTTATCGTAACTGAGCACAATTCAACACCACAACGAACAATTTAGCTCGTTTTGCACGAATTATGCTCATTTTCGCACGAATTATGCTCATTTTCGCACGATTCAGCCTCTAATTCGCACATATCCGCTGTGATTCGACTCTGTCCCATCTAGTTATGTTAAGTTATCGTAACTGAGCACAATTCGATACCACAATGAACAATTTTGCTCGTAATGAACGAATTATGTTCATTTTCGCACGATTCAGCCTCTAATACGCACATATCCGCTGTGATTCGACCCTGTCCCATCTAGTTATGTTAAGTTACCACAACTGAGCACAATTCGACACCACAATGAACAATTTTGCTCGTAATGAACGTATTTTGCTCATTTTCGCACGATTCAGCCTCTAATTCTCACATATCCGTTGTGATTCGACTCTGTCCCATCTAGTTATGTTAAGTTATCGTAACTGAGCACAATTCGACACCACAATGAACAATTTTGCTCGTAATGAACGAATTATGTTCATTTTCGCACGATTCAGCCTCTAATTCGCACATATCCGCTGTAATTCGACTCTGTACTATCTAGTTATGTTAAGTTATCCTACCTGAGCACAATTCAACGCCACAATGAACAATTTTGCTCGTTTTGCACGAATTTTGCTCGTTTTGAACGAATTTTGCTCATTTTCGCACGATTCAGCCTCTAATTCGCACATATCCGCTGTGATTCGACTCTGTACTATCTAGTCATGTTAAGTTATCGTAACTGAGCACATTTCAACACCACAACGAACAATTTTGCTCGTTTTGCACGAATTATGCTCATTTTCGCACGATTCAGCCTCTAATTCGCACATATCCGCTGCAATTCGACTCTGTACGATCTAGTTATGTTAAGTTATCCTATCTGAGCACAATTCAACACCACAATGAACACTTTTGCTCGTTTTGCACGAATTTTGCTCGTTTTGAACGAATTTTGCTCATTTTCGAACGATTCAGCCTCTAATTCGCACATATCCGCTGTAATTCGACTCTGTACTATCTAGTCATGTTAAGTTATCGTAACTGAGCACAATTCAACACCACAACGAACAATTTTGCTCGTTTTGCACGAATTATGCTCATTTTCGCACGATTCAGCCTCTAGTTCGCACATATCCGCTGCAATTCGACTCTGTACTATCTAGTTATGTTAAGTTATCCTATCTGAGCACAATTCAACACCACAATGAACAATTTTGCTCGTTTTGCACGAATTTTGCTCGTTTTGAACGAATTTTGCTCATTTTCGAACGATTCAGCCTCTAATTCGCACATATCCGCTGTAATTCGACTCTGTACTATCTAGTTATGTTAAGTTATCCTATCTGAGCACAATTCAACACCACAATGAACAATTTTGCTCGTTTTGCACGTATTATGCACATTTTCGCACGTTTCAGCCTCTAATTCGCACATATCCGCTGTAATTCGACTCTGTACTATCTAGTCATGTTAAGTTATCGTAACTGAGCACAATTCAACACCACACTGAACAATTTTGCTCGTTTTGAACGAATTATGCTCATTTTCGCACGATTCAGCCTCTAATTCGCACATATCCACTGTAATTCGACTCTGTACTATCTAGTTATGTTAAGTTATCCTATCTGAGCACAATTCAACACCACAATGAACAATTTTGCTCGTTTTGCACGAATTTTGCTCGTTTTGAACGAATTTTGCTCATTTTCGAACGATTCAGCCTCTAATTCGCACATATCCGCTGTAATTCGACTCTGTACTATCTAGTCATGTTAAGTTATCGTAACTGAGCACAATTCAACACCACAATGAACAATTTTGCTCGTTTTGAACGAATTTTGCTCATTTTCGAACGATTCAGCCTCTAATTCGCACATATCCGCTGTAATTCGACTCTGTACTATCTAGTCATGTTAAGTTATCGTAACTGAGCACAATTCAACACCACAATGAACAATTTTGCTCGTTTTGAACGAATTTTGCTCATTTTCGAACGATTCAGCCTCTAATTCGCACATATCCGCTGTAATTCGACTCTGTACTATCTAGTCATGTTAAGTTATCGTAACTGAGCACAATTCAACACCACACTGAACAATTTTGCTCGTTTTGAACGAATTATGCTCATTTTCGCACGATTCAGCCTCTAATTCGCACATATCCACTGTAATTCGACTCTGTACTATCTAGTTATGTTAAGTTATCCTATCTGAGCACAATTCAACACCACAATGAACAATTTTGCTCGTTTTGCACGAATTTTGCTCGTTTTGAACGAATTTTGCTCGTTTTCGAACGATTCAGCCTCTAATTCGCACATATCCGCTGTAATTCGACTCTGTACTATCTAGTTATGTTAAGTTATCCTATCTGAGCACAATTCAACACCACAATGAACAATTTTGCTCGTTTTGAACGAATTATGCTCATTTTCGCACGATTCATCCTCTAATTCGCACATATCCACTGTAATTCGACTCTGTACTATCTAGTTATGTTAAGTTATCCTATCTGAGCACAATTCAATACCACAATGAACAATTTTGCACGTTTTGCACGAATTATGCTCATTTTCGCACGATTCAGCCTCTAATTCGCACATATGCGCTGTAAGTCGACTCTGTACTATCTAGTTATGTTAAGTTATCCTATCTGAGCACAATTCAACACAACAATGAACAATTTTGCTCGTTTTGCACGAATTTTGCTCGTTTTGAACGAATTTTGATCATATTCGAACGATTCAGCCTCTAATTCGCACATATCCGCTGTAATTCGACTCTGTACTATCTAGTTATGTTAAGTTATCCTATCTGAGCACAATTCGGCACCACAATGAACAATTTTGCTCGTTTTGCACGAATTATGCTCATTTTCGCACGATTCAGCCTCTAATTCGCACATATCCGCTGTAATTCGACTCTGTACTATCTAGTTATGTTAAGTTATCCTATCTGAGCACAATTCAACACCACAATGAACAATTTTTCTCGTTTTGCACGAATTTTGCTCGTTTTGAACGAATTTTGCTCATTTTCGAACGATTCAGCCTCTAATTCGCACATATCCGCTGTAATTCGACTCTGTACTATCTAGTTATGTTAAGTTATCCTATCTGAGCACAACTCAACACCACAATGAACAATTTTGCTCGTTTTGCACGAATTTTGCTCGTTTTGAACGAATTTTGCTCATTTTCGAACGATTCTGCCTCTAATTCGCACATATCCGCTGTAATTCGACTCTGTACTATCTAGTTATGTTAAGTTATCCTATCTGAGCACAATTCAACACCACAATGAACAATTTTGCTCGTTTTGCACGAATTATGCTCATTTTCGCACGATTCAGCCTCTAATTCGCACATATCCGCTGTAATTCGACTCTGTACTATCTAGTCATGTTAAGTTATCGTAACTGAGCACAATTCAACACCACAATGAACAATTTTGCTCGTTTTGAACGAATTATGCTCATTTTCGCACGATTCAGCCTCTAATTCGCACATATCCGCTGTAATTCGACTCTGTACTATCTAGTTATGTTAAGTTATCCTATCTGAGCACAATTCGACACCACAATGAACAATTTTGCTCGTTTTGCACGAATTATGCTCATTTTCGCACGATTCAGCCTCTAATTCGCACATATCCGCTGTAATTCGACTCTGTACTATCTAGTCATGTTAAGTTATCGTAACTGAGCACAATTCAACACCACAATGAACAATTTTGCTCGTTTTGAACGAATTATGCTCATTTTCGCACGATTCAGCCTCTAATTCGCACATATCCGCTGTAATTCGACTCTGTACTATCTAGTTATGTTAAGTTATCCTATCTGAGCACAATTCGACACCACAATGAACAATTTTGCTCGTTTTGCACGAATTATGCTCATTTTCGCACGATTCAGCCTCTAATTCGCACATATCCGCTGTAATTCGACTCTGTACTATCTAGTCATGTTAAGTTATCGTAACTGAGCACAATTCAACACCACAATGAACAATTTTGCTCGTTTTGAACGAATTATGCTCATTTTCGCACGATTCAGCCTCTAATTCGCACATATCCGCTGTAATTCGACTCTGTACTATCTAGTTATGTTAAGTTATCCTATCTGAGCACAATTCGACACCACAATGAACAATTTTGCTCGTTTTGCACGAATTTTGCTCATTTTCGAACGATTCTGCCTCTAATTCGCACATATCCGCTGTAATTCGACTCTGTACTATCTAGTTATGTTAAGTTATCCTATCTGAGCACAATTCAACACCACAATGAACAATTTTGCTCGTTTTGCACGAATTATGCTCATTTTCGCACGATTCAGCCTCTAATTCGCACATATCCGCTGTAATTCGACTCTGTACTATCTAGTCATGTTAAGTTATCGTAACTGAGCACAATTCAACACCACAATGAACAATTTTGCTCGTTTTGAACGAATTATGCTCATTTTCGCACGATTCAGCCTCTAATTCGCACATATCCGCTGTAATTCGACTCTGTACTATCTAGTTATGTTAAGTTATCCTATCTGAGCACAATTCGACACCACAATGAACAATTTTGCTCGTTTTGCACGAATTATGCTCATTTTCGCACGATTCAGCCTCTAATTCGCACATATCCGCTGTAATTCGACTCTGTACTATCTAGTCATGTTAAGTTATCGTAACTGAGCACAATTCAACACCACAATGAACAATTTTGCTCGTTTTGAACGAATTATGCTCATTTTCGCACGATTCAGCCTCTAATTCGCACATATCCGCTGTAATTCGACTCTGTACTATCTAGTTATGTTAAGTTATCCTATCTGAGCACAATTCGACACCACAATGAACAATTTTGCTCGTTTTGCACGAATTATGCTCATTTTCGCACGATTCAGCCTCTAATTCGCACATATCCGCTGTAATTCGACTCTGTACTATCTAGTCATGTTAAGTTATCGTAACTGAGCACAATTCAACACCACAATGAACAATTTTGCTCGTTTTGAACGAATTATGCTCATTTTCGCACGATTCAGCCTCTAATTCGCACATATCCGCTGTAATTCGACTCTGTACTATCTAGTTATGTTAAGTTATCCTATCTGAGCACAATTCGACACCACAATGAACAATTTTGCTCGTTTTGAACGAATTAAGCTCATTTTCGCACGATTCAGCCTCTAATTCGCACATATCCGCTGTAATTCGACTCTGTACTATCTAGTCATGTTAAGTTATCCTATCTGAGCACAATTCGACACCACAATGGACAATTTTGCTCGTTTTGCACGAATTATGCTCATTTTCGCACGATTCAGCCTCTAATTCGCACATATCCGCTGTAATTCGACTCTGTACTATCTAGTCATGTTAAGTTATCCTATCTGAGCGCAATTCAACACCACAATGAACAATTTTGCTCGTTTTGCACGAATTATGCTCATTTTCGCACGATTCAGCCTCTATTTCGCACATATCCGCTGTAATTCGACTCTGTACTATCTAGTTATGTTAAGTTATCCTATCTGAGCACAATTCGACACCACAATGAACAATTTTGCTCGTTTTGCACGAATTATGATCATTTTCGCACGATTCAGCCTCTAATTCGCACATATCCGCAGTAATTCGACTCTGTACTATCTAGTTATGTTAAGTTATCCTATCTGAGCACAATTCAACACCACAATGAACAATTTTGCTCGTTTTGAACGAATTTTGCTCATTTTCGAACGATTCTGCCTCTAATTCGCACATATCCGCTGTAATTCGACTCTGTACTATCTAGTTATGTTAAGTTATCCTATCAGAGCACAATTCAACACCACTACGAACAATTTTGCTCGTTTTGCACGAATTATGCTCATTTTCGCACGATTCAGCCTCTAATTCGCACATATCCGATGCAATTCGACTCTGTACTATCTAGTTATGTTAAGTTATCCTATCTGAGCACAACTCAACACCACAATGAACAATTTTGCTCGTTTTGCACGAATTTTGCTCGTTTTGAACGAATTATGCTCATTTTCGCACGATTCAGCCTCTAATTCGCACATATCCGCTGTAATTCGACTCTGTACTATCTAGTTATGTTAAGTTATCCTATCTGAGCACAATTCGACACCACAATGAACAATTTTGCTCGTTTTGAACGAATTAAGCTCATTTTCGCACGATTCAGCCTCTAATTCGCACATATCCGCTGTAATTCGACTCTGTACTATCTAGTCATGTTAAGTTATCCTATCTGAGCACAATTCGACACCACAATGGACAATTTTGCTCGTTTTGCACGAATTATGCTCATTTTCGCACGATTCAGCCTCTAATTCGCACATATCCGCTGTAATTCGACTCTGTACTATCTAGTCATGTTAAGTTATCCTATCTGAGCGCAATTCAACACCACAATGAACAATTTTGCTCGTTTTGCACGAATTATGCTCATTTTCGCACGATTCAGCCTCTAATTCGCACATATCCGCTGTAATTCGACTCTGTACTATCTAGTTATGTTAAGTTATCCTATCTGAGCACAATTCGACACCACAATGAACAATTTTGCTCGTTTTGCACGAATTATGATCATTTTCGCACGATTCAGCCTCTAATTCGCACATATCCGCAGTAATTCGACTCTGTACTATCTAGTTATGTTAAGTTATCCTATCTGAGCACAATTCAACACCACAATGAACAATTTTGCTCGTTTTGAACGAATTTTGCTCATTTTCGAACGATTCTGCCTCTAATTCGCACATATCCGCTGTAATTCGACTCTGTACTATCTAGTTATGTTAAGTTATCCTATCAGAGCACAATTCAACACCACTACGAACAATTTTGCTCGTTTTGCACGAATTATGCTCATTTTCGCACGATTCAGCCTCTAATTCGCACATATCCGATGCAATTCGACTCTGTACTATCTAGTTATGTTAAGTTATCGTAACTGAGCACAATTCGATACCACAATGAACAATTTTGCTCGTAATGAACGAATTATGTTCATTTTCGCACGATTCAGCCTCTAATACGCACATATCCGCTGTGATTCGACCCTGTCCCATCTAGTTATGTTAAGTTACCACAACTGAGCACAATTCGACACCACAATGAACAATTTTGCTCGTAATGAACGTATTTTGCTCATTTTCGCACGATTCAGCCTCTAATTCTCACATATCCGTTGTGATTCGACTCTGTCCCATCTAGTTATGTTAAGTTATCGTAACTGAGCACAATTCGACACCACAATGAACAATTTTGCTCGTAATGAACGAATTATGTTCATTTTCGCACGATTCAGCCTCTAATTCGCACATATCCGCTGTAATTCGACTCTGTACTATCTAGTTATGTTAAGTTATCCTACCTGAGCACAATTCAACGCCACAATGAACAATTTTGCTCGTTTTGCACGAATTTTGCTCGTTTTGAACGAATTTTGCTCATTTTCGCACGATTCAGCCTCTAATTCGCACATATCCGCTGTGATTCGACTCTGTACTATCTAGTCATGTTAAGTTATCGTAACTGAGCACATTTCAACACCACAACGAACAATTTTGCTCGTTTTGCACGAATTATGCTCATTTTCGCACGATTCAGCCTCTAATTCGCACATATCCGCTGCAATTCGACTCTGTACGATCTAGTTATGTTAAGTTATCCTATCTGAGCACAATTCAACACCACAATGAACACTTTTGCTCGTTTTGCACGAATTTTGCTCGTTTTGAACGAATTTTGCTCATTTTCGAACGATTCAGCCTCTAATTCGCACATATCCGCTGTAATTCGACTCTGTACTATCTAGTCATGTTAAGTTATCGTAACTGAGCACAATTCAACACCACAACGAACAATTTTGCTCGTTTTGCACGAATTATGCTCATTTTCGCACGATTCAGCCTCTAGTTCGCACATATCCGCTGCAATTCGACTCTGTACTATCTAGTTATGTTAAGTTATCCTATCTGAGCACAATTCAACACCACAATGAACAATTTTGCTCGTTTTGCACGAATTTTGCTCGTTTTGAACGAATTTTGCTCATTTTCGAACGATTCAGCCTCTAATTCGCACATATCCGCTGTAATTCGACTCTGTACTATCTAGTTATGTTAAGTTATCCTATCTGAGCACAATTCAACACCACAATGAACAATTTTGCTCGTTTTGCACGTATTATGCACATTTTCGCACGTTTCAGCCTCTAATTCGCACATATCCGCTGTAATTCGACTCTGTACTATCTAGTCATGTTAAGTTATCGTAACTGAGCACAATTCAACACCACACTGAACAATTTTGCTCGTTTTGAACGAATTATGCTCATTTTCGCACGATTCAGCCTCTAATTCGCACATATCCACTGTAATTCGACTCTGTACTATCTAGTTATGTTAAGTTATCCTATCTGAGCACAATTCAACACCACAATGAACAATTTTGCTCGTTTTGCACGAATTTTGCTCGTTTTGAACGAATTTTGCTCATTTTCGAACGATTCAGCCTCTAATTCGCACATATCCGCTGTAATTCGACTCTGTACTATCTAGTCATGTTAAGTTATCGTAACTGAGCACAATTCAACACCACAATGAACAATTTTGCTCGTTTTGAACGAATTTTGCTCATTTTCGAACGATTCAGCCTCTAATTCGCACATATCCGCTGTAATTCGACTCTGTACTATCTAGTCATGTTAAGTTATCGTAACTGAGCACAATTCAACACCACAATGAACAATTTTGCTCGTTTTGAACGAATTTTGCTCATTTTCGAACGATTCAGCCTCTAATTCGCACATATCCGCTGTAATTCGACTCTGTACTATCTAGTCATGTTAAGTTATCGTAACTGAGCACAATTCAACACCACACTGAACAATTTTGCTCGTTTTGAACGAATTATGCTCATTTTCGCACGATTCAGCCTCTAATTCGCACATATCCACTGTAATTCGACTCTGTACTATCTAGTTATGTTAAGTTATCCTATCTGAGCACAATTCAACACCACAATGAACAATTTTGCTCGTTTTGCACGAATTTTGCTCGTTTTGAACGAATTTTGCTCGTTTTCGAACGATTCAGCCTCTAATTCGCACATATCCGCTGTAATTCGACTCTGTACTATCTAGTTATGTTAAGTTATCCTATCTGAGCACAATTCAACACCACAATGAACAATTTTGCTCGTTTTGAACGAATTATGCTCATTTTCGCACGATTCATCCTCTAATTCGCACATATCCACTGTAATTCGACTCTGTACTATCTAGTTATGTTAAGTTATCCTATCTGAGCACAATTCAATACCACAATGAACAATTTTGCACGTTTTGCACGAATTATGCTCATTTTCGCACGATTCAGCCTCTAATTCGCACATATGCGCTGTAAGTCGACTCTGTACTATCTAGTTATGTTAAGTTATCCTATCTGAGCACAATTCAACACAACAATGAACAATTTTGCTCGTTTTGCACGAATTTTGCTCGTTTTGAACGAATTTTGATCATATTCGAACGATTCAGCCTCTAATTCGCACATATCCGCTGTAATTCGACTCTGTACTATCTAGTTATGTTAAGTTATCCTATCTGAGCACAATTCGGCACCACAATGAACAATTTTGCTCGTTTTGCACGAATTATGCTCATTTTCGCACGATTCAGCCTCTAATTCGCACATATCCGCTGTAATTCGACTCTGTACTATCTAGTTATGTTAAGTTATCCTATCTGAGCACAATTCAACACCACAATGAACAATTTTTCTCGTTTTGCACGAATTTTGCTCGTTTTGAACGAATTTTGCTCATTTTCGAACGATTCAGCCTCTAATTCGCACATATCCGCTGTAATTCGACTCTGTACTATCTAGTTATGTTAAGTTATCCTACCTGAGCACAATTCAACACCACAATGAACAATTTTGCTCGTTTTGCACGACTTATGCTCATTTTCGCACGATTCAGCCTCTAATTCGCACATATCCGCTGTAATTCGACTCTGTACTATCTAGTCATGTTAAGTTATCGTAACTGAGCACATTTCAACACCACAACGAACAATTTTGCTCGTTTTGCACGAATTATGCTCATTTTCGCACGATTCAGCCTCTAATTCGCACATATCCGCTGCAATTCGACTCTGTACGATCTAGTTATGTTAAGTTATCCTATCTGAGCACAATTCAACACCACAATGAACACTTTTGCTCGTTTTGCACGAATTTTGCTCGTTTTGAACGAATTTTGCTCATTTTCGAACGATTCAGCCTCTAATTCGCACATATCCGCTGTAATTCGACTCTGTACTATCTAGTTATGTTAAGTTATCCTATCAGAGCACAATTCAACACCACTACGAACAATTTTGCTCGTTTTGCACGAATTATGCTCATTTTCGCACGATTCAGCCTCTAATTCGCACATATCCGATGCAATTCGACTCTGTACTATCTAATTATGTTAAGTTATCCTATCTGAGCACAATTCAACACCACAATGAACAATTTTGCTCGTTTTGCACGAATTTTGCTCGTTTTGAACGAATTTTGCTCATTTTCGAACGATTCAGCCTCTAATTCGCACATATCCGCTGTAATTCGACTCTGTACTATCTAGTTATGTTAAGTTATCCTATCTGAGCACAACTCAACACCACAATGAACAATTTTGCTCGTTTTGCACGAATTTTGCTCGTTTTGAACGAATTTT
Source organism: Megachile rotundata (assembly GCF_050947335.1). NCBI lineage: Eukaryota > Metazoa > Arthropoda > Insecta > Hymenoptera > Megachilidae > Megachile > Megachile rotundata. Next base: position 49,617 of record NW_027473634.1, read on the forward strand.
GCTCATTTTCGAACGATTCTGCCTCTAATTCGCACATATCCGCTGTAATTCGACTCTGTACTATCTAGTTATGTTAAGTTATCCTATCTGAGCACAATTCAACACCACAATGAACAATTTTGCTCGTTTTGCACGAATTATGCTCATTTTCGCACGATTCAGCCTCTAATTCGCACATATCCGCTGTAATTCGACTCTGTACTATCTAGTCATGTTAAGTTATCGTAACTGAGCACAATTCAACACCACAATGAACAATTTTGCTCGTTTTGAACGAATTATGCTCATTTTCGCACGATTCAGCCTCTAATTCGCACATATCCGCTGTAATTCGACTCTGTACTATCTAGTTATGTTAAGTTATCCTATCTGAGCACAATTCGACACCACAATGAACAATTTTGCTCGTTTTGCACGAATTTTGCTCGTTTTGAACGAATTTTGCTCATTTTCGCACGATTCAGCCTCTAATTCGCACATATCCGCTGTGATTCGACTCTGTACTATCTAGTCATGTTAAGTTATCGTAACTGAGCACATTTCAACACCACAACGAACAATTTTGCTCGTTTTGCACGAATTATGCTCATTTTCGCACGATTCAGCCTCTAATTCGCACATATCCGCTGCAATTCGACTCTGTACGATCTAGTTATGTTAAGTTATCCTATCTGAGCACAATTCAACACCACAATGAACACTTTTGCTCGTTTTGCACGAATTTTGCTCGTTTTGAACGAATTTTGCTCATTTTCGAACGATTCAGCCTCTAATTCGCACATATCCGCTGTAATTCGACTCTGTACTATCTAGTCATGTTAAGTTATCGTAACTGAGCACAATTCAACACCACAACGAACAATTTTGCTCGTTTTGCACGAATTATGCTCATTTTCGCACGATTCAGCCTCTAGTTCGCACATATCCGCTGCAATTCGACTCTGTACTATCTAGTTATGTTAAGTTATCCTATCTGAGCACAATTCAACACCACAATGAACAATTTTGCTCGTTTTGCACGAATTTTGCTCGTTTTGAACGAATTTTGCTCATTTTCGAACGATTCAGCCTCTAATTCGCACATATCCGCTGTAATTCGACTCTGTACTATCTAGTTATGTTAAGTTATCCTATCTGAGCACAATTCAACACCACAATGAACAATTTTGCTCGTTTTGCACGTATTATGCACATTTTCGCACGTTTCAGCCTCTAATTCGCACATATCCGCTGTAATTCGACTCTGTACTATCTAGTCATGTTAAGTTATCGTAACTGAGCACAATTCAACACCACACTGAACAATTTTGCTCGTTTTGAACGAATTATGCTCATTTTCGCACGATTCAGCCTCTAATTCGCACATATCCACTGTAATTCGACTCTGTACTATCTAGTTATGTTAAGTTATCCTATCTGAGCACAATTCAACACCACAATGAACAATTTTGCTCGTTTTGCACGAATTTTGCTCGTTTTGAACGAATTTTGCTCATTTTCGAACGATTCAGCCTCTAATTCGCACATATCCGCTGTAATTCGACTCTGTACTATCTAGTCATGTTAAGTTATCGTAACTGAGCACAATTCAACACCACAATGAACAATTTTGCTCGTTTTGAACGAATTTTGCTCATTTTCGAACGATTCAGCCTCTAATTCGCACATATCCGCTGTAATTCGACTCTGTACTATCTAGTCATGTTAAGTTATCGTAACTGAGCACAATTCAACACCACAATGAACAATTTTGCTCGTTTTGAACGAATTTTGCTCATTTTCGAACGATTCAGCCTCTAATTCGCACATATCCGCTGTAATTCGACTCTGTACTATCTAGTCATGTTAAGTTATCGTAACTGAGCACAATTCAACACCACACTGAACAATTTTGCTCGTTTTGAACGAATTATGCTCATTTTCGCACGATTCAGCCTCTAATTCGCACATATCCACTGTAATTCGACTCTGTACTATCTAGTTATGTTAAGTTATCCTATCTGAGCACAATTCAACACCACAATGAACAATTTTTCTCGTTTTGCACGAATTTTGCTCGTTTTGAACGAATTTTGCTCATTTTCGAACGATTCAGCCTCTAATTCGCACATATCCGCTGTAATTCGACTCTGTACTATCTAGTTATGTTAAGTTATCCTACCTGAGCACAATTCAACACCACAATGAACAATTTTGCTCGTTTTGCACGACTTATGCTCATTTTCGCACGATTCAGCCTCTAATTCGCACATATCCGCTGTAATTCGACTCTGTACTATCTAGTCATGTTAAGTTATCGTAACTGAGCACATTTCAACACCACAACGAACAATTTTGCTCGTTTTGCACGAATTATGCTCATTTTCGCACGATTCAGCCTCTAATTCGCACATATCCGCTGCAATTCGACTCTGTACGATCTAGTTATGTTAAGTTATCCTATCTGAGCACAATTCAACACCACAATGAACACTTTTGCTCGTTTTGCACGAATTTTGCTCGTTTTGAACGAATTTTGCTCATTTTCGAACGATTCAGCCTCTAATTCGCACATATCCGCTGTAATTCGACTCTGTACTATCTAGTTATGTTAAGTTATCCTATCAGAGCACAATTCAACACCACTACGAACAATTTTGCTCGTTTTGCACGAATTATGCTCATTTTCGCACGATTCAGCCTCTAATTCGCACATATCCGATGCAATTCGACTCTGTACTATCTAATTATGTTAAGTTATCCTATCTGAGCACAATTCAACACCACAATGAACAATTTTGCTCGTTTTGCACGAATTTTGCTCGTTTTGAACGAATTTTGCTCATTTTCGAACGATTCAGCCTCTAATTCGCACATATCCGCTGTAATTCGACTCTGTACTATCTAGTTATGTTAAGTTATCCTATCTGAGCACAACTCAACACCACAATGAACAATTTTGCTCGTTTTGCACGAATTTTGCTCGTTTTGAACGAATTTTGCTCATTTTCGAACGATTCTGCCTCTAATTCGCACATATCCGCTGTAATTCGACTCTGTACTATCTAGTTATGTTAAGTTATCCTATCTGAGCACAATTCAACACCACAATGAACAATTTTGCTCGTTTTGCACGAATTATGCTCATTTTCGCACGATTCAGCCTCTAATTCGCACATATCCGCTGTAATTCGACTCTGTACTATCTAGTCATGTTAAGTTATCGTAACTGAGCACAATTCAACACCACAATGAACAATTTTGCTCGTTTTGAACGAATTATGCTCATTTTCGCACGATTCAGCCTCTAATTCGCACATATCCGCTGTAATTCGACTCTGTACTATCTAGTTATGTTAAGTTATCCTATCTGAGCACAATTCGACACCACAATGAACAATTTTGCTCGTTTTGCACGAATTATGCTCATTTTCGCACGATTCAGCCTCTAATTCGCACATATCCGCTGTAATTCGACTCTGTACTATCTAGTCATGTTAAGTTATCGTAACTGAGCACAATTCAACACCACAATGAACAATTTTGCTCGTTTTGAACGAATTATGCTCATTTTCGCACGATTCAGCCTCTAATTCGCACATATCCGCTGTAATTCGACTCTGTACTATCTAGTTATGTTAAGTTATCCTATCTGAGCACAATTCAACACCACAATGAACAATTTTGCTCGTTTTGCACGAATTATGCTCATTTTCGCACGATTCAGCCTCTAATTCGCACATATCCGCTGTAATTCGACTCTGTACTATCTAGTCATGTTAAGTTATCGTAACTGAGCACAATTCAACACCACAATGAACAATTTTGCTCGTTTTGAACGAATTATGCTCATTTTCGCACGATTCAGCCTCTAATTCGCACATATCCGCTGTAATTCGACTCTGTACTATCTAGTTATGTTAAGTTATCCTATCTGAGCACAATTCGACACCACAATGAACAATTTTGCTCGTTTTGCACGAATTATGCTCATTTTCGCACGATTCAGCCTCTAATTCGCACATATCCGCTGTAATTCGACTCTGTACTATCTAGTCATGTTAAGTTATCGTAACTGAGCACAATTCAACACCACAATGAACAATTTTGCTCGTTTTGAACGAATTATGCTCATTTTCGCACGATTCAGCCTCTAATTCGCACATATCCGCTGTAATTCGACTCTGTACTATCTAGTTATGTTAAGCTATCCTATCTGAGCACAATTCGACACCACAATGAACAATTTTGCTCGTTTTGCACGAATTATGCTCATTTTCGCACGATTAAGCCTCTAATTCGCACATATCCGCTGTAATTCGACTCTGTACTATCTAGTTATGTTATGTTATCCTATCTGAGCACAATTCGACACCACAATGAACAATTTTGCTCGTTTTGCACGAATTATGCTCATTTTCGCACGATTCAGCCTCTAATTCGCACATATCCGCTGTAATTCGACTCTGTACTATCTAGTCATGTTAAGTTATCGTAACTGAGCACAATTCAACACCACAATGAACAATTTTGCTCGTTTTGAACGAATTATGCTCATTTTCGCACGATTCAGCCTCTAATTCGCACATATCCGCTGTAATTCGACTCTGTACTATCTAGTTATGTTAAGTTATCCTATCTGAGCACAATTCGACACCACAATGAACAATTTTGCTCGTTTTGAACGAATTAAGCTCATTTTCGCACGATTCAGCCTCTAATTCGCACATATCCGCTGTAATTCGACTCTGTACTATCTAGTCATGTTAAGTTATCCTATCTGAGCACAATTCGACACCACAATGGACAATTTTGCTCGTTTTGCACGAATTATGCTCATTTTCGCACGATTCAGCCTCTAATTCGCACATATCCGCTGTAATTCGACTCTGTACTATCTAGTCATGTTAAGTTATCCTATCTGAGCGCAATTCAACACCACAATGAACAATTTTGCTCGTTTTGCACGAATTATGCTCATTTTCGCACGATTCAGCCTCTAATTCGCACATATCCGCTGTAATTCGACTCTGTACTATCTAGTTATGTTAAGTTATCCTATCTGAGCACAATTCGACACCACAATGAACAATTTTGCTCGTTTTGCACGAATTATGATCATTTTCGCACGATTCAGCCTCTAATTCGCACATATCCGCAGTAATTCGACTCTGTACTATCTAGTTATGTTAAGTTATCCTATCTGAGCACAATTCAACACCACAATGAACAATTTTGCTCGTTTTGAACGAATTTTGCTCATTTTCGAACGATTCTGCCTCTAATTCGCACATATCCGCTGTAATTCGACTCTGTACTATCTAGTTATGTTAAGTTATCCTATCAGAGCACAATTCAACACCACTACGAACAATTTTGCTCGTTTTGCACGAATTATGCTCATTTTCGCACGATTCAGCCTCTAATTCGCACATATCCGATGCAATTCGACTCTGTACTATCTAGTTATGTTAAGTTATCCTATCTGAGCACAACTCAACACCACAATGAACAATTTTGCTCGTTTTGCACGAATTTTGCTCGTTTTGAACGAATTATGCTCATTTTCGCACGATTCAGCCTCTAATTCGCACATATCCGCTGTAATTCGACTCTGTACTATCTAGTTATGTTAAGTTATCCTATCTGAGCACAATTCGACACCACAATGAACAATTTTGCTCGTTTTGAACGAATTAAGCTCATTTTCGCACGATTCAGCCTCTAATTCGCACATATCCGCTGTAATTCGACTCTGTACTATCTAGTCATGTTAAGTTATCCTATCTGAGCACAATTCGACACCACAATGGACAATTTTGCTCGTTTTGCACGAATTATGCTCATTTTCGCACGATTCAGCCTCTAATTCGCACATATCCGCTGTAATTCGACTCTGTACTATCTAGTCATGTTAAGTTATCCTATCTGAGCGCAATTCAACACCACAATGAACAATTTTGCTCGTTTTGCACGAATTATGCTCATTTTCGCACGATTCAGCCTCTAATTCGCACATATCCGCTGTAATTCGACTCTGTACTATCTAGTTATGTTAAGTTATCCTATCTGAGCACAATTCGACACCACAATGAACAATTTTGCTCGTTTTGCACGAATTATGATCATTTTCGCACGATTCAGCCTCTAATTCGCACATATCCGCAGTAATTCGACTCTGTACTATCTAGTTATGTTAAGTTATCCTATCTGAGCACAATTCAACACCACAATGAACAATTTTGCTCGTTTTGAACGAATTTTGCTCATTTTCGAACGATTCTGCCTCTAATTCGCACATATCCGCTGTAATTCGACTCTGTACTATCTAGTTATGTTAAGTTATCCTATCAGAGCACAATTCAACACCACTACGAACAATTTTGCTCGTTTTGCACGAATTATGCTCATTTTCGCACGATTCAGCCTCTAATTCGCACATATCCGATGCAATTCGACTCTGTACTATCTAGTTATGTTAAGTTATCCTATCTGAGCACAACTCAACACCACAATGAACAATTTTGCTCGTTTTGAACGAATTATGCTCATTTTCGCACGATTCAGCCTCTAATTCGCACATATCCGCTGTAATTCGACTCTGTACTATCTAGTTATGTTAAGTTATCCTATCTGAGCACAATTCGACACCACAATGAACAATTTTGCTCGTTTTGCACGAATTATGCTCATTTTCGCACGATTCAGCCTCTAATTCGCACATATCCGCTGTAATTCGACTCTGTACTATCTAGTCATGTTAAGTTATCGTAACTGAGCACAATTCAACACCACAATGAACAATTTTGCTCGTTTTGAACGAATTATGCTCATTTTCGCACGATTCAGCCTCTAATTCGCACATATCCGCTGTAATTCGACTCTGTACTATCTAGTTATGTTAAGTTATCCTATCTGAGCACAATTCGACACCACAATGAACAATTTTGCTCGTTTTGCACGAATTATGCTCATTTTCGCACGATTCAGCCTCTAATTCGCACATATCCGCTGTAATTCGACTCTGTACTATCTAGTCATGTTAAGTTATCGTAACTGAGCACAATTCAACACCACAATGAACAATTTTGCTCGTTTTGAACGAATTATGCTCATTTTCGCACGATTCAGCCTCTAATTCGCACATATCCGCTGTAATTCGACTCTGTACTATCTAGTTATGTTAAGTTATCCTATCTGAGCACAATTCGACACCACAATGAACAATTTTGCTCGTTTTGCACGAGTTAGGCTCATTTTCGCACGATTCAGCCTCTAATTCGCACATATCCGCTGTAATTCGACTCTGTACTATCTAGTCATGTTAAGTTATCGTAACTGAGCACAATTCAACACCACAATGAACAATTTTGCTCGTTTTGAACGAATTATGCTCATTTTCGCACGATTCAGCCTCTAATTCGCACATATCCGCTGTAATTCGACTCTGTACTATCTAGTTATGTTAAGTTATCCTATCTGAGCACAATTCGACACCACAATGAACAATTTTGCTCGTTTTGCACGAATTATGCTCATTTTCGCACGATTCAGCCTCTAATTCGCACATATCCGCTGTAATTCGACTCTGTACTATCTAGTCATGTTAAGTTATCGTAACTGAGCGCAATTCAACACCACAATGAACAATTTTGCTCGTTTTGAACGAATTAAGCTCATTTTCGCACGATTCAGCCTCTAATTCGCACATATCCGCTGTAATTCGACTCTGTACTATCTAGTCATGTTAAGTTATCGTAACTGAGCACAATTCAACAGCACAATGAACAATTTTGCTCGTTTTGAACGAATTATGCTCATTTTCGCACGATTCAGCCTCTAATTCGCACATATCCGCTGTAATTCGACTCTGTACTATCTAGTTATGTTAAGTTATCCTATCTGAGCACAATTCGACACCACAATGAACAATTTTGCTCGTTTTGCACGAATTATGCTCATTTTCGCACGATTCAGCCTCTAATTCGCACATATCCGCTGTAATTCGACTCTGTACTATCTAGTTATGTTAAGTTATCCTATCTGAGCGCAATTCAACACCACAATGAACAATTTTGCTCGTTTTGCACGAATTATGATCATTTTCGCACGATTCAGCCTCTAATTCGCACATATCCGCTGCAATTCGACTCTGTACTATCTAGTTATGTTAAGTTATCCTATCTGAGCACAATTCAACACCACAATGAACAATTTTGCTCGTTTTGAACGAATTTTGCTCATTTTCGAACGATTCTGCCTCTAATTCGCACATATCCGCTGTAATTCGACTCTGTACTATCTAGTTATGTTAAGTTATCCTATCAGAGCACAATTCAACACCACTACGAACAATTTTGCTCGTTTTGCACGAATTATGCTCATTTTCGCACGATTCAGCCTCTAATTCGCACATATCCGCTGTAATTCGACTCTGTACTATCTAGTCATGTTAAGTTATCCTATCTGAGCACAATTCGACACCACAATGAACAATTTTGCTCGTTTTGCACGAATTATGATCATTTTCGCACGATTCAGCCTCTAATTCGCACATATCCGCTGTAATTCGACTCTGTACTATCTAGTTATGTTAAGTTATCCTATCTGAGCACAATTCGACACCACAATGAACAATTTTGCTCGTTTTGCACGAATTATGATCATTTTCGCACGATTCAGCCTCTAATTCGCACATATCCGCTGTAATTCGACTCTGTACTATCTAGTTATGTTAAGTTATCCTATCTGAGCACAATTCAACACCACAATGAACAATTTTGCTCGTTTTGAACGAATTTTGCTCATTTTCGAACGATTCTGCCTCTAATTCGCACATATCCGCTGTAATTCGACTCTGTACTATCTAGTTATGTTAAGTTATCCTCCCTGAGCACAATTCGACACCACAATGAACAATTTTGCTCGTTTTGCACGAATAATGCTCATTTTCGCACGATTCAGCCTCTAATTCGCACATATCCGCAGTAATTCGACTCTGTACTATCTAGTTATGTTAAGTTATCCTATCTGAGCACAATTCAACACCACAATGAACAATTTTGCTCGTTTTGAACGAATTTTGCTCATTTTCGAACGATTCTGCCTCTAATTCGCACATATCCGCTGTAATTCGACTCTGTACTATCTAGTTATGTTAAGTTATCCTATCAGAGCACAATTCAACACCACTACGAACAATTTTGCTCGTTTTGCACGAATTATGCTCATTTTCGCACGATTCAGCCTCTAATTCGCACATATCCGATGCAATTCGACTCTGTACTATCTAGTTATGTTAAGTTATCCTATCTGAGCACAACTCAACACCACAATGAACAATTTTGCTCGTTTTGAACGAATTATGCTCATTTTCGCACGATTCAGCCTCTAATTCGCACATATCCGCTGTAATTCGACTCTGTACTATCTAGTTATGTTAAGTTATCCTATCTGAGCACAATTCGACACCACAATGAACAATTTTGCTCGTTTTGCACGAATTATGCTCATTTTCGCACGATTCAGCCTCTAATTCGCACATATCCGCTGTAATTCGACTCTGTACTATCTAGTCATGTTAAGTTATCGTAACTGAGCACAATTCAACACCACAATGAACAATTTTGCTCGTTTTGAACGAATTATGCTCATTTTCGCACGATTCAGCCTCTAATTCGCACATATCCGCTGTAATTCGACTCTGTACTATCTAGTTATGTTAAGTTATCCTATCTGAGCACAATTCGACACCACAATGAACAATTTTGCTCGTTTTGCACGAATTATGCTCATTTTCGCACGATTCAGCCTCTAATTCGCACATATCCGCTGTAATTCGACTCTGTACTATCTAGTCATGTTAAGTTATCGTAACTGAGCACAATTCAACACCACAATGAACAATTTTGCTCGTTTTGAACGAATTATGCTCATTTTCGCACGATTCAGCCTCTAATTCGCACATATCCGCTGTAATTCGACTCTGTACTATCTAGTTATGTTAAGTTATCCTATCTGAGCACAATTCGACACCACAATGAACAATTTTGCTCGTTTTGCACGAGTTAGGCTCATTTTCGCACGATTCAGCCTCTAATTCGCACATATCCGCTGTAATTCGACTCTGTACTATCTAGTCATGTTAAGTTATCGTAACTGAGCACAATTCAACACCACAATGAACAATTTTGCTCGTTTTGAACGAATTATGCTCATTTTCGCACGATTCAGCCTCTAATTCGCACATATCCGCTGTAATTCGACTCTGTACTATCTAGTTATGTTAAGTTATCCTATCTGAGCACAATTCGACACCACAATGAACAATTTTGCTCGTTTTGCACGAATTATGCTCATTTTCGCACGATTCAGCCTCTAATTCGCACATATCCGCTGTAATTCGACTCTGTACTATCTAGTCATGTTAAGTTATCGTAACTGAGCGCAATTCAACACCACAATGAACAATTTTGCTCGTTTTGAACGAATTAAGCTCATTTTCGCACGATTCAGCCTCTAATTCGCACATATCCGCTGTAATTCGACTCTGTACTATCTAGTCATGTTAAGTTATCGTAACTGAGCACAATTCAACAGCACAATGAACAATTTTGCTCGTTTTGAACGAATTATGCTCATTTTCGCACGATTCAGCCTCTAATTCGCACATATCCGCTGTAATTCGACTCTGTACTATCTAGTTATGTTAAGTTATCCTATCTGAGCACAATTCGACACCACAATGAACAATTTTGCTCGTTTTGCACGAATTATGCTCATTTTCGCACGATTCAGCCTCTAATTCGCACATATCCGCTGTAATTCGACTCTGTACTATCTAGTCATGTTAAGTTATCGTAACTGAGCACAATTCAACACCACAATGAACAATTTTGCTCGTTTTGAACGAATTATGCTCATTTTCGCACGATTCAGCCTCTAATTCGCACATATCCGCTGTAATTCGACTCTGTACTATCTAGTTATGTTAAGTTATCCTATCTGAGCACAATTCGACACCACAATGAACAATTTTGCTCGTTTTGCACGAATTATGCTCATTTTCGCACGATTCAGCCTCTAATTCGCACATATCCGCTGTAATTCGACTCTGTACTATCTAGTTATGTTAAGTTATCCTATCTGAGCGCAATTCAACACCACAATGAACAATTTTGCTCGTTTTGCACGAATTATGATCATTTTCGCACGATTCAGCCTCTAATTCGCACATATCCGCTGCAATTCGACTCTGTACTATCTAGTTATGTTAAGTTATCCTATCTGAGCACAATTCAACACCACAATGAACAATTTTGCTCGTTTTGAACGAATTTTGCTCATTTTCGAACGATTCTGCCTCTAATTCGCACATATCCGCTGTAATTCGACTCTGTACTATCTAGTTATGTTAAGTTATCCTATCAGAGCACAATTCAACACCACTACGAACAATTTTGCTCGTTTTGCACGAATTATGCTCATTTTCGCACGATTCAGCCTCTAATTCGCACATATCCGCTGTAATTCGACTCTGTACTATCTAGTCATGTTAAGTTATCCTATCTGAGCACAATTCGACACCACAATGAACAATTTTGCTCGTTTTGCACGAATTATGATCATTTTCGCACGATTCAGCCTCTAATTCGCACATATCCGCTGTAATTCGACTCTGTACTATCTAGTTATGTTAAGTTATCCTATCTGAGCACAATTCGACACCACAATGAACAATTTTGCTCGTTTTGCACGAATTATGATCATTTTCGCACGATTCAGCCTCTAATTCGCACATATCCGCTGTAATTCGACTCTGTACTATCTAGTTATGTTAAGTTATCCTATCTGAGCACAATTCAACACCACAATGAACAAATTTGCTCGTTTTGAACGAATTTTGCTCATTTTCGAACGATTCTGCCTCTAATTCGCACATATCCGCTGTAATTCGACTCTGTACTATCTAGTTATGTTAAGTTATCCTATCAGAGCACAATTCAACACCACTACGAACAATTTTGCTCGTTTTGCACGAATTATGCTCATTTTCGCACGATTCAGCCTCTAATTCGCACATATCCGCTGTAATTCGACTCTGTACTATCTAGTTATGTTAAGTTATCCTATCTGAGCACAATTCGACACCACAATGAACAATTTTGCTCGTTTTGCACGAATTATGCTCATTTTCGCACGAGCCAGCCTCTAATTCGCACATATCCGCTGTAATTCGACTCTGTACTATCTAGTCATGTTAAGTTATCGTAACTGAGCGCAATTCAACACCACAATGAACAATTTTGCTCGTTTTGAACGAATTAAGCTCATTTTCGCACGATTCAGCCTCTAATTCGCACATATCCGCTGTAATTCGACTCTGTACTATCTAGTCATGTTAAGTTATCGTAACTGAGCACAATTCAACAGCACAATGAACAATTTTGCTCGTTTTGAACGAATTATGCTCATTTTCGCACGATTCAGCCTCTAATTCGCACATATCCGCTGTAATTCGACTCTGTACTATCTAGTTATGTTAAGTTATCCTATCTGAGCACAATTCGACACCACAATGAACAATTTTGCTCGTTTTGCACGAATTATGCTCATTTTCGCACGATTCAGCCTCTAATTCGCACATATCCGCTGTAATTCGACTCTGTACTATCTAGTCATGTTAAGTTATCGTAACTGAGCACAATTCAACACCACAATGAACAATTTTGCTCGTTTTGAACGAATTATGCTCATTTTCGCACGATTCAGCCTCTAATTCGCACATATCCGCTGTAATTCGACTCTGTACTATCTAGTTATGTTAAGTTATCCTATCTGAGCACAATTCGACACCACAATGAACAATTTTGCTCGTTTTGCACGAATTATGCTCATTTTCGCACGATTCAGCCTCTAATTCGCACATATCCGCTGTAATTCGACTCTGTACTATCTAGTTATGTTAAGTTATCCTATCTGAGCGCAATTCAACACCACAATGAACAATTTTGCTCGTTTTGCACGAATTATGATCATTTTCGCACGATTCAGCCTCTAATTCGCACATATCCGCTGCAATTCGACTCTGTACTATCTAGTTATGTTAAGTTATCCTATCTGAGCACAATTCAACACCACAATGAACAATTTTGCTCGTTTTGAACGAATTTTGCTCATTTTCGAACGATTCTGCCTCTAATTCGCACATATCCGCTGTAATTCGACTCTGTACTATCTAGTTATGTTAAGTTATCCTATCAGAGCACAATTCAACACCACTACGAACAATTTTGCTCGTTTTGCACGAATTATGCTCATTTTCGCACGATTCAGCCTCTAATTCGCACATATCCGCTGTAATTCGACTCTGTACTATCTAGTTATGTTAAGTTATCCTATCTGAGCACAATTCGACACCACAATGAACAATTTTGCTCGTTTTGCACGAATTTTGCTCATTTTCGAACGATTCTGCCTCTAATTCGCACATATCCGCTGTAATTCGACTCTGTACTATCTAGTTATGTTAAGTTATCCTATCTGAGCACAATTCAACACCACAATGAACAATTTTGCTCGTTTTGCACGAATTATGCTCATTTTCGCACGATTCAGCCTCTAATTCGCACATATCCGCTGTAATTCGACTCTGTACTATCTAGTCATGTTAAGTTATCGTAACTGAGCACAATTCAACACCACAATGAACAATTTTGCTCGTTTTGAACGAATTATGCTCATTTTCGCACGATTCAGCCTCTAATTCGCACATATCCGCTGTAATTCGACTCTGTACTATCTAGTTATGTTAAGTTATCCTATCTGAGCACAATTCGACACCACAATGAACAATTTTGCTCGTTTTGCACGAATTATGCTCATTTTCGCACGATTCAGCCTCTAATTCGCACATATCCGCTGTAATTCGACTCTGTACTATCTAGTCATGTTAAGTTATCGTAACTGAGCACAATTCAACACCACAATGAACAATTTTGCTCGTTTTGAACGAATTATGCTCATTTTCGCACGATTCAGCCTCTAATTCGCACATATCCGCTGTAATTCGACTCTGTACTATCTAGTTATGTTAAGTTATCCTATCTGAGCACAATTCGACACCACAATGAACAATTTTGCTCGTTTTGCACGAATTATGCTCATTTTCGCACGATTCAGCCTCTAATTCGCACATATCCGCTGTAATTCGACTCTGTACTATCTAGTCATGTTAAGTTATCGTAACTGAGCACAATTCAACACCACAATGAACAATTTTGCTCGTTTTGAACGAATTATGCTCATTTTCGCACGATTCAGCCTCTAATTCGCACATATCCGCTGTAATTCGACTCTGTACTATCTAGTTATGTTAAGCTATCCTATCTGAGCACAATTCGACACCACAATGAACAATTTTGCTCGTTTTGCACGAATTATGCTCATTTTCGCACGATTAAGCCTCTAATTCGCACATATCCGCTGTAATTCGACTCTGTACTATCTAGTTATGTTAAGTTATCCTATCTGAGCACAATTCGACACCACAATGAACAATTTTGCTCGTTTTGCACGAATTATGCTCATTTTCGCACGATTCAGCCTCTAATTCGCACATATCCGCTGTAATTCGACTCTGTACTATCTAGTCATGTTAAGTTATCGTAACTGAGCACAATTCAACACCACAATGAACAATTTTGCTCGTTTTGAACGAATTATGCTCATTTTCGCACGATTCAGCCTCTAATTCGCACATATCCGCTGTAATTCGACTCTGTACTATCTAGTTATGTTAAGTTATCCTATCTGAGCACAATTCGACACCACAATGAACAATTTTGCTCGTTTTGAACGAATTAAGCTCATTTTCGCACGATTCAGCCTCTAATTCGCACATATCCGCTGTAATTCGACTCTGTACTATCTAGTCATGTTAAGTTATCCTATCTGAGCACAATTCGACACCACAATGGACAATTTTGCTCGTTTTGCACGAATTATGCTCATTTTCGCACGATTCAGCCTCTAATTCGCACATATCCGCTGTAATTCGACTCTGTACTATCTAGTCATGTTAAGTTATCCTATCTGAGCGCAATTCAACACCACAATGAACAATTTTGCTCGTTTTGCACGAATTATGCTCATTTTCGCACGATTCAGCCTCTAATTCGCACATATCCGCTGTAATTCGACTCTGTACTATCTAATTATGTTAAGTTATCCTATCTGAGCACAATTCGACACCACAATGAACAATTTTGCTCGTTTTGCACGAATTATGATCATTTTCGCACGATTCAGCCTCTAATTCGCACATATCCGCAGTAATTCGACTCTGTACTATCTAGTTATGTTAAGTTATCCTATCTGAGCACAATTCAACACCACAATGAACAATTTTGCTCGTTTTGAACGAATTTTGCTCATTTTCGAACGATTCTGCCTCTAATTCGCACATATCCGCTGTAATTCGACTCTGTACTATCTAGTTATGTTAAGTTATCCTATCAGAGCACAATTCAACACCACTACGAACAATTTTGCTCGTTTTGCACGAATTATGCTCATTTTCGCACGATTCAGCCTCTAATTCGCACATATCCGATGCAATTCGACTCTGTACTATCTAGTTATGTTAAGTTATCCTATCTGAGCACAACTCAACACCACAATGAACAATTTTGCTCGTTTTGCACGAATTTTGCTCGTTTTGAACGAATTATGCTCATTTTCGCACGATTCAGCCTCTAATTCGCACATATCCGCTGTAATTCGACTCTGTACTATCTAGTTATGTTAAGTTATCCTATCTGAGCACAATTCGACACCACAATGAACAATTTTGCTCGTTTTGAACGAATTAAGCTCATTTTCGCACGATTCAGCCTCTAATTCGCACATATCCGCTGTAATTCGACTCTGTACTATCTAGTCATGTTAAGTTATCCTATCTGAGCACAATTCGACACCACAATGGACAATTTTGCTCGTTTTGCACGAATTATGCTCATTTTCGCACGATTCAGCCTCTAATTCGCACATATCCGCTGTAATTCGACTCTGTACTATCTAGTCATGTTAAGTTATCCTATCTGAGCGCAATTCAACACCACAATGAACAATTTTGCTCGTTTTGCACGAATTATGCTCATTTTCGCACGATTCAGCCTCTAATTCGCACATATCCGCTGTAATTCGACTCTGTACTATCTAGTTATGTTAAGTTATCCTATCTGAGCACAATTCGACACCACAATGAACAATTTTGCTCGTTTTGCACGAATTATGATCATTTTCGCACGATTCAGCCTCTAATTCGCACATATCCGCAGTAATTCGACTCTGTACTATCTAGTTATGTTAAGTTATCCTATCTGAGCACAATTCAACACCACAATGAACAATTTTGCTCGTTTTGAACGAATTTTGCTCATTTTCGAACGATTCTGCCTCTAATTCGCACATATCCGCTGTAATTCGACTCTGTACTATCTAGTTATGTTAAGTTATCCTATCAGAGCACAATTCAACACCACTACGAACAATTTTGCTCGTTTTGCACGAATTATGCTCATTTTCGCACGATTCAGCCTCTAATTCGCACATATCCGATGCAATTCGACTCTGTACTATCTAGTTATGTTAAGTTATCCTATCTGAGCACAACTCAACACCACAATGAACAATTTTGCTCGTTTTGAACGAATTATGCTCATTTTCGCACGATTCAGCCTCTAATTCGCACATATCCGCTGTAATTCGACTCTGTACTATCTAGTTATGTTAAGTTATCCTATCTGAGCACAATTCGACACCACAATGAACAATTTTGCTCGTTTTGCACGAATTATGCTCATTTTCGCACGATTCAGCCTCTAATTCGCACATATCCGCTGTAATTCGACTCTGTACTATCTAGTCATGTTAAGTTATCGTAACTGAGCACAATTCAACACCACAATGAACAATTTTGCTCGTTTTGAACGAATTGTGCTCATTTTCGCACGATTCAGCCTCTAATTCGCACATATCCGCTGTAATTCGACTCTGTACTATCTAGTTATGTTAAGTTATCCTATCTGAGCACAATTCGACACCACAATGAACAATTTTGCTCGTTTTGCACGAATTATGCTCATTTTCGCACGATTCAGCCTCTAATTCGCACATATCCGCTGTAATTCGACTCTGTACTATCTAGTCATGTTAAGTTATCGTAACTGAGCACAATTCAACACCACAATGAACAATTTTGCTCGTTTTGAACGAATTATGCTCATTTTCGCACGATTCAGCCTCTAATTCGCACATATCCGCTGTAATTCGACTCTGTACTATCTAGTTATGTTAAGTTATCCTATCTGAGCACAATTCGACACCACAATGAACAATTTTGCTCGTTTTGCACGAGTTAGGCTCATTTTCGCACGATTCAGCCTCTAATTCGCACATATCCGCTGTAATTCGACTCTGTACTATCTAGTCATGTTAAGTTATCGTAACTGAGCACAATTCAACACCACAATGAACAATTTTGCTCGTTTTGAACGAATTATGCTCATTTTCGCACGATTCAGCCTCTAATTCGCACATATCCGCTGTAATTCGACTCTGTACTATCTAGTTATGTTAAGTTATCCTATCTGAGCACAATTCGACACCACAATGAACAATTTTGCTCGTTTTGCACGAATTATGCTCATTTTCGCACGATTCAGCCTCTAATTCGCACATATCCGCTGTAATTCGACTCTGTACTATCTAGTCATGTTAAGTTATCGTAACTGAGCGCAATTCAACACCACAATGAACAATTTTGCTCGTTTTGAACGAATTAAGCTCATTTTCGCACGATTCAGCCTCTAATTCGCACATATCCGCTGTAATTCGACTCTGTACTATCTAGTCATGTTAAGTTATCGTAACTGAGCACAATTCAACAGCACAATGAACAATTTTGCTCGTTTTGAACGAATTATGCTCATTTTCGCACGATTCAGCCTCTAATTCGCACATATCCGCTGTAATTCGACTCTGTACTATCTAGTTATGTTAAGTTATCCTATCTGAGCACAATTCGACACCACAATGAACAATTTTGCTCGTTTTGCACGAATTATGCTCATTTTCGCACGATTCAGCCTCTAATTCGCACATATCCGCTGTAATTCGACTCTGTACTATCTAGTCATGTTAAGTTATCGTAACTGAGCACAATTCAACACCACAATGAACAATTTTGCTCGTTTTGAACGAATTATGCTCATTTTCGCACGATTCAGCCTCTAATTCGCACATATCCGCTGTAATTCGACTCTGTACTATCTAGTTATGTTAAGTTATCCTATCTGAGCACAATTCGACACCACAATGAACAATTTTGCTCGTTTTGCACGAATTATGCTCATTTTCGCACGATTCAGCCTCTAATTCGCACATATCCGCTGTAATTCGACTCTGTACTATCTAGTTATGTTAAGTTATCCTATCTGAGCGCAATTCAACACCACAATGAACAATTTTGCTCGTTTTGCACGAATTATGATCATTTTCGCACGATTCAGCCTCTAATTCGCACATATCCGCTGCAATTCGACTCTGTACTATCTAGTTATGTTAAGTTATCCTATCTGAGCACAATTCAACACCACAATGAACAATTTTGCTCGTTTTGAACGAATTTTGCTCATTTTCGAACGATTCTGCCTCTAATTCGCACATATCCGCTGTAATTCGACTCTGTACTATCTAGTTATGTTAAGTTATCCTATCAGAGCACAATTCAACACCACTACGAACAATTTTGCTCGTTTTGCACGAATTATGCTCATTTTCGCACGATTCAGCCTCTAATTCGCACATATCCGCTGTAATTCGACTCTGTACTATCTAGTCATGTTAAGTTATCCTATCTGAGCACAATTCGACACCACAATGAACAATTTTGCTCGTTTTGCACGAATTATGATCATTTTCGCACGATTCAGCCTCTAATTCGCACATATCCGCTGTAATTCGACTCTGTACTATCTAGTTATGTTAAGTTATCCTATCTGAGCACAATTCGACACCACAATGAACAATTTTGCTCGTTTTGCACGAATTATGATCATTTTCGCACGATTCAGCCTCTAATTCGCACATATCCGCTGTAATTCGACTCTGTACTATCTAGTTATGTTAAGTTATCCTATCTGAGCACAATTCAACACCACAATGAACAATTTTGCTCGTTTTGAACGAATTTTGCTCATTTTCGAACGATTCTGCCTCTAATTCGCACATATCCGCTGTAATTCGACTCTGTACTATCTAGTTATGTTAAGTTATCCTCCCTGAGCACAATTCGACACCACAATGAACAATTTTGCTCGTTTTGCACGAATAATGCTCATTTTCGCACGATTCAGCCTCTAATTCGCACATATCCGCAGTAATTCGACTCTGTACTATCTAGTTATGTTAAGTTATCCTATCTGAGCACAATTCAACACCACAATGAACAATTTTGCTCGTTTTGAACGAATTTTGCTCATTTTCGAACGATTCTGCCTCTAATTCGCACATATCCGCTGTAATTCGACTCTGTACTATCTAGTTATGTTAAGTTATCCTATCAGAGCACAATTCAACACCACTACGAACAATTTTGCTCGTTTTGCACGAATTATGCTCATTTTCGCACGATTCAGCCTCTAATTCGCACATATCCGATGCAATTCGACTCTGTACTATCTAGTTATGTTAAGTTATCCTATCTGAGCACAACTCAACACCACAATGAACAATTTTGCTCGTTTTGAACGAATTATGCTCATTTTCGCACGATTCAGCCTCTAATTCGCACATATCCGCTGTAATTCGACTCTGTACTATCTAGTTATGTTAAGTTATCCTATCTGAGCACAATTCGACACCACAATGAACAATTTTGCTCGTTTTGCACGAATTATGCTCATTTTCGCACGATTCAGCCTCTAATTCGCACATATCCGCTGTAATTCGACTCTGTACTATCTAGTCATGTTAAGTTATCGTAACTGAGCACAATTCAACACCACAATGAACAATTTTGCTCGTTTTGAACGAATTATGCTCATTTTCGCACGATTCAGCCTCTAATTCGCACATATCCGCTGTAATTCGACTCCGTACTATCTAGTTATGTTAAGTTATCCTATCTGAGCACAATTCGACACCACAATGAACAATTTTGCTCGTTTTGCACGAATTATGCTCATTTTCGCACGATTCAGCCTCTAATTCGCACATATCCGCTGTAATTCGACTCTGTACTATCTAGTCATGTTAAGTTATCGTAACTGAGCACAATTCAACACCACAATGAACAATTTTGCTCGTTTTGAACGAATTATGCTCATTTTCGCACGATTCAGCCTCTAATTCGCACATATCCGCTGTAATTCGACTCTGTACTATCTAGTTATGTTAAGTTATCCTATCTGAGCACAATTCGACACCACAATGAACAATTTTGCTCGTTTTGCACGAGTTAGGCTCATTTTCGCACGATTCAGCCTCTAATTCGCACATATCCGCTGTAATTCGACTCTGTACTATCTAGTCATGTTAAGTTATCGTAACTGAGCACAATTCAACACCACAATGAACAATTTTGCTCGTTTTGAACGAATTATGCTCATTTTCGCACGATTCAGCCTCTAATTCGCACATATCCGCTGTAATTCGACTCTGTACTATCTAGTTATGTTAAGTTATCCTATCTGAGCACAATTCGACACCACAATGAACAATTTTGCTCGTTTTGCACGAATTATGCTCATTTTCGCACGATTCAGCCTCTAATTCGCACATATCCGCTGTAATTCGACTCTGTACTATCTAGTCATGTTAAGTTATCGTAACTGAGCGCAATTCAACACCACAATGAACAATTTTGCTCGTTTTGAACGAATTAAGCTCATTTTCGCACGATTCAGCCTCTAATTCGCACATATCCGCTGTAATTCGACTCTGTACTATCTAGTCATGTTAAGTTATCGTAACTGAGCACAATTCAACAGCACAATGAACAATTTTGCTCGTTTTGAACGAATTATGCTCATTTTCGCACGATTCAGCCTCTAATTCGCACATATCCGCTGTAATTCGACTCTGTACTATCTAGTTATGTTAAGTTATCCTATCTGAGCACAATTCGACACCACAATGAACAATTTTGCTCGTTTTGCACGAATTATGCTCATTTTCGCACGATTCAGCCTCTAATTCGCACATATCCGCTGTAATTCGACTCTGTACTATCTAGTCATGTTAAGTTATCGTAACTGAGCACAATTCAACACCACAATGAACAATTTTGCTCGTTTTGAACGAATTATGCTCATTTTCGCACGATTCAGCCTCTAATTCGCACATATCCGCTGTAATTCGACTCTGTACTATCTAGTTATGTTAAGTTATCCTATCTGAGCACAATTCGACACCACAATGAACAATTTTGCTCGTTTTGCACGAATTATGCTCATTTTCGCACGATTCAGCCTCTAATTCGCACATATCCGCTGTAATTCGACTCTGTACTATCTAGTTATGTTAAGTTATCCTATCTGAGCGCAATTCAACACCACAATGAACAATTTTGCTCGTTTTGCACGAATTATGATCATTTTCGCACGATTCAGCCTCTAATTCGCACATATCCGCTGCAATTCGACTCTGTACTATCTAGTTATGTTAAGTTATCCTATCTGAGCACAATTCAACACCACAATGAACAATTTTGCTCGTTTTGAACGAATTTTGCTCATTTTCGAACGATTCTGCCTCTAATTCGCACATATCCGCTGTAATTCGACTCTGTACTATCTAGTTATGTTAAGTTATCCTATCAGAGCACAATTCAACACCACTACGAACAATTTTGCTCGTTTTGCACGAATTATGCTCATTTTCGCACGATTCAGCCTCTAATTCGCACATATCCGCTGTAATTCGACTCTGTACTATCTAGTCATGTTAAGTTATCCTATCTGAGCACAATTCGACACCACAATGAACAATTTTGCTCGTTTTGCACGAATTATGATCATTTTCGCACGATTCAGCCTCTAATTCGCACATATCCGCTGTAATTCGACTCTGTACTATCTAGTTATGTTAAGTTATCCTATCTGAGCACAATTCGACACCACAATGAACAATTTTGCTCGTTTTGCACGAATTATGATCATTTTCGCACGATTCAGCCTCTAATTCGCACATATCCGCTGTAATTCGACTCTGTACTATCTAGTTATGTTAAGTTATCCTATCTGAGCACAATTCAACACCACAATGAACAATTTTGCTCGTTTTGAACGAATTTTGCTCATTTTCGAACGATTCTGCCTCTAATTCGCACATATCCGCTGTAATTCGACTCTGTACTATCTAGTTATGTTAAGTTATCCTATCAGAGCACAATTCAACACCACTACGAACAATTTTGCTCGTTTTGCACGAATTATGCTCATTTTCGCACGATTCAGCCTCTAATTCGCACATATCCGATGCAATTCGACTCTGTACTATCTAATTATGTTAAGTTATCCTATCTGAGCACAATTCAACACCACAATGAACAATTTTGCTCGTTTTGCACGAATTTTGCTCGTTTTGAACGAATTTTGCTCATTTTCAACGATTCAGCCTCTAATACGCACATATCCGCTGTAATTCGACTCTGTACTATCTAGTTATGTTAAGTTATCCTATCTGAGCACAATTCGACACCACAATGAACAATTTTGCTCGTTTTGCACGAATTATGCTCATTTTCGCACGATTCAGCCTCTAATTCGCACATATCCGCTGTAATTCGACTCTGTACTATCTAGTCATGTTAAGTTATCGTAACTGAGCACAATTCAACACCACAATGAACAATTTTGCTCGTTTTGAACGAATTATGCTCATTTTCGCACGATTCAGCCTCTAATTCGCACATATCCGCTGTAATTCGACTCTGTACTATCTAGTTATGTTAAGTTATCCTATCTGAGCACAATTCGACACCACAATGAACAATTTTGCTCGTTTTGCACGAGTTAGGCTCATTTTCGCACGATTCAGCCTCTAATTCGCACATATCCGCTGTAATTCGACTCTGTACTATCTAGTCATGTTAAGTTATCGTAACTGAGCACAATTCAACACCACAATGAACAATTTTGCTCGTTTTGAACGAATTATGCTCATTTTCGCACGATTCAGCCTCTAATTCGCACATATCCGCTGTAATTCGACTCTGTACTATCTAGTTATGTTAAGTTATCCTATCTGAGCACAATTCGACACCACAATGAACAATTTTGCTCGTTTTGCACGAATTATGCTCATTTTCGCACGATTCAGCCTCTAATTCGCACATATCCGCTGTAATTCGACTCTGTACTATCTAGTCATGTTAAGTTATCGTAACTGAGCGCAATTCAACACCACAATGAACAATTTTGCTCGTTTTGAACGAATTAAGCTCATTTTCGCACGATTCAGCCTCTAATTCGCACATATCCGCTGTAATTCGACTCTGTACTATCTAGTCATGTTAAGTTATCGTAACTGAGCACAATTCAACAGCACAATGAACAATTTTGCTCGTTTTGAACGAATTATGCTCATTTTCGCACGATTCAGCCTCTAATTCGCACATATCCGCTGTAATTCGACTCTGTACTATCTAGTTATGTTAAGTTATCCTATCTGAGCACAATTCGACACCACAATGAACAATTTTGCTCGTTTTGCACGAATTATGCTCATTTTCGCACGATTCAGCCTCTAATTCGCACATATCCGCTGTAATTCGACTCTGTACTATCTAGTCATGTTAAGTTATCGTAACTGAGCACAATTCAACACCACAATGAACAATTTTGCTCGTTTTGAACGAATTATGCTCATTTTCGCACGATTCAGCCTCTAATTCGCACATATCCGCTGTAATTCGACTCTGTACTATCTAGTTATGTTAAGTTATCCTATCTGAGCACAATTCGACACCACAATGAACAATTTTGCTCGTTTTGCACGAATTATGCTCATTTTCGCACGATTCAGCCTCTAATTCGCACATATCCGCTGTAATTCGACTCTGTACTATCTAGTTATGTTAAGTTATCCTATCTGAGCGCAATTCAACACCACAATGAACAATTTTGCTCGTTTTGCACGAATTATGATCATTTTCGCACGATTCAGCCTCTAATTCGCACATATCCGCTGCAATTCGACTCTGTACTATCTAGTTATGTTAAGTTATCCTATCTGAGCACAATTCAACACGACAATGAACAATTTTGCTCGTTTTGCACGAATTTTGCTCGTTTTGAACGAATTTTGATCATATTCGAACGATTCAGCCTCTAATTCGCACATATCCGCTGTAATTCGACTCTGTACTATCTAGTTATGTTAGGTTATCCTATCTGAGCACAATTCGGCACCACAATGAACAATTTTGCTCGTTTTGCACGAATTATGCTCATTTTCGCACGATTCAGCCTCTAATTCGCACATATCTGCTGTAATTCGACTCTGTACTATCTAGTTATGTTAAGTTATCCTATCTGAGCACAATTCAACACCACAATGAACAATTTTGCTCGTTTTGCACGAATTTTGCTCGTTTTGAACGAATTTTGCTCATTTTCGAACGATTCAGCCTCTAATTCGCACATATCCGCTGTAATTCGACTCTGTACTATCTGGTTATGTTAAGTTATCCTATCTGAGCACAATTCAACACCACAATGAACAATTTTGCTCGTTTTGCACGAATTGTGCTCGTTTTCGCACGATTCAGCCTCTAATTCGCACATATCCGCTGTAATTCGACTCTGTACTATCTAGTCATATTAAGTTATCGTAACTGAGCACAATTCAACACCACAATGAACAATTTTGCTCGTTTGGACGAATTATGCTCATTTTCGCACGATTCAGCCTCTAATTCGCACATATCCGCTGTAATTCGACTCTGTACTATCTAGTTATGTTAAGTTATCCTATCTGAGCACAACTCAACACCACAATGAACAATTTTGCTCGTTTTGCACGAATTTTGCTCGTTTTGAACGAATTTTGATCATATTCGAACGATTCAGCCTCTAATTCGCACATATCCGCTGTAATTCGACTCTGTACTATCTGGTTATGTTAAGTTATCCTATCTGAGCACAATTCAACACCACAATGAACAATTTTGCTCGTTTTGCACGAATTTTGCTCGTTTTGAACGAATTTTGCTCATTTTCGAACGATTCAGCCTCTAATTCGCACATATCCGCTGTAATTCGACTCTGTACTATCTAGTTATGTTAAGTTATCCTATCTGAGCACAACTCAACACCACAATGAACAATTTTGCTCGTTTTGCACGAATTTTGCTCGTTTTGAATGAATTTTGCTCATTTTCGAAAGATTCTGCCTCTAATTCGCACATATCCGCTGTAATTCGACTCTGTACTATCTAGTTATGTTAAGTTATCCTATCTGAGCACAATTCAACACCACAATGAACAATTTTGCTCGTTTTGCACGAATTATGCTCATTTTCGCACGATTCAGCCTCTAATTCGCACATAACCGCTGTAATTCGACTCTGTACTATCTAGTCATGTTAAGTTATCGTAACTGAGCACAATTCAACACCACAATGAACAATTTTGCTCGTTTTGAACGAATTATGCTCATTTTCGCACGATTCAGCCTCTAATTCGCACATATCCGCTGTAATTCGACTCTGTACTATCTAGTTATGTTAAGTTATCCTATCTGAGCACAATTCGACACCACAATGAACAATTTTGCTCGTTTTGCACGAATTATGCTCATTTTCGCACGATTCAGCCTCTAATTCGCACATATCCGCTGTAATTCGACTCTGTACTATCTAGTCATGTTAAGTTATCCTATCTGAGCACAATTCGACACCACAATGAACAATTTTGCTCGTTTTGCACGAATTATGATCATTTTCGCACGATTCAGCCTCTAATTCGCACATATCCGCTGTAATTCGACTCTGTACTATCTAGTTATGTTAAGTTATCCTATCTGAGCACAATTCGACACCACAATGAACAATTTTGCTCGTTTTGCACGAATTATGATCATTTTCGCACGATTCAGCCTCTAATTCGCACATATCCGCTGTAATTCGACTCTGTACTATCTAGTTATGTTAAGTTATCCTATCTGAGCACAATTCAACACCACAATGAACAATTTTGCTCGTTTTGAACGAATTTTGCTCATTTTCGAACGATTCTGCCTCTAATTCGCACATACCCGCTGTAATTCGACTCTGTACTATCTAGTTATGTTAAGTTATCCTATCAGAGCACAATTCAACACCACTACGAACAATTTTGCTCGTTTTGCACGAATTATGCTCATTTTCGCACGATTCAGCCTCTAATTCGCGCATATCCGATGCAATTCGACTCTGTACTATCTAATTATGTTAAGTTATCCTATCTGAGCACAATTCAACACCACAATGAACAATTTTGCTCGTTTTGCACGAATTTTGCTCGTTTTGAACGAATTTTGCTCATTTTCAACGATTCAGCCTCTAATACGCACATATCCGCTGTAATTCGACTCTGTACTATCTAGTTATGATAAGTTATCCTATCTGAGCACAATTCAACACCACAATGAACAATTTTGCTCGTTTTGCACGAATTATGCTCATTTTCGCACGATTCAGCCTCTAATGCGCACATATCCGCTGTAATTCGACTCTGTACTATCTAGTCATGTTAAGTTATCGTAACTGAGCACAATTCAACACCATAATGAACAATTTTGCTCGTTTTGAACGAATTATGCTCATTTTCGCACGATTCAGCCTCTAATTCGCACATATCCACTGTAATTCGACTCTGTACTATCTAGTTATGTTAAGTTATCCTATCTGAGCACAATTCAACACCACAATGAACAATTTTGCTCGTTTTGCACGAATTATGCTCATTTTCGCACGATTCAGCCTCTAATTCGCACATATCCGCTGTAAGTCGACTCTGTACTATCTAGTTATGTTAAGTTATCCTATCTGAGCACAATTCAACACGACAATGAACAATTTTGCTCGTTTTGCACGAATTTTGCTCGTTTTGAACGAATTTTGATCATATTCGAACGATTCAGCCTCTAATTCGCACATATCCGCTGTAATTCGACTCTGTACTATCTAGTTATGTTAAGTTATCCTATCTGAGCACAATTCGGCACCACAATGAAGAATTTTGCTCGTTTTGCACGAATTATGCTCATTTTCGCACGATTCAGCCTCTAATTCGCACATATCCGCTGTAATTCGACTCTGTACTATCTAGTTATGTTAAGTTATCCTATCTGAGCACAATTCAACACCACAATGAACAATTTTGCTCGTTTTGCACGAATTTTGCTCGTTTTGAACGAATTTTGCTCATTTTCGAACGATTCAGCCTCTAATTCGCACATATCCGCTGTAATTCGACTCTGTACTATCTGGTTATGTTAAGTTATCCTATCTGAGCACAATTCAACACCACAATGAACAATTTTGCTCGTTTTGCACGAATTGTGCTCGTTTTCGCACGATTCAGCCTCTAATTCGCACATATCCGCTGTAATTCGACTCTGTACTATCTAGTTATGTTAAGTTATCCTATCTGAGCACAATTCGACACCACAATGAACAATTTTGCTCGTTTTGCACGAATTATGCTCATTTTCGCACGATTCAGCCTCTAATTCGCACATATCCGCTGTAATTCGACTCTGTACTATCTAGTCATGTTAAGTTATCCTATCTGAGCACAATTCAACACCACAATGAACAATTTTGCTCGTTTTGAACGAATTTTGCTCATTTTCGAACGATTCTGCCTCTAATTCGCACATATCCGCTGTAATTCGACTCTGTACTATCTAGTTATCTTAAGTTATCCTATCTGAGCACAATTCAACACCACAATGAACAATTTTGCTCGTTTTGCACGAATTTTGCTCGTTTTGAACGAATTTTGCTCATTTTCGAACGATTCAGCCTCTAATTCGCACATATCCGCTGTAATTCGACTCTGTACTATCTAGTTATGTTAAGTTATCCTATCTGAGCACAATTCGACACCACAATGAACAATTTTGCTCGTTTTGCACGAATTATGATCATTTTCGCACGATTCAGCCTCTAATTCGCACATATCCGCTGTAATTCGACTCTGTACTATCTAGTTATGTTAAGTTATCCTATCTGAGCACAATTCAACACCACAATGAACAATTTTGCTCGTTTTGAACGAATTTTGCTCATTTTCGAACGATTCTGCCTCTAATTCGCACATATCCGCTGTAATTCGACTCTGTACTATCTAGTTATGTTAAGTTATCCTATCAGAGCACAATTCAACACCACTACGAACAATTTTGCTCGTTTTGCACGAATTATGCTCATTTTCGCACGATTCAGCCTCTAATTCGCACATATCCGATGCAATTCGACTCTGTACTATCTAATTATGTTAAGTTATCCTATCTGAGCACAATTCAACACCACAATGAACAATTTTGCTCGTTTTGCACGAATTTTGCTCGTTTTGAACGAATTTTGCTCATTTTCGAACGATTCAGCCTCTAATTCGCACATATCCGCTGTAATTCGACTCTGTACTATCTAGTCATGTTAAGTTATCGTAACTGAGCACAATTCAACACCACAATGAACAATTTTGCTCGTTTTGAACGAATTATGCTCATTTTCGCACGATTCAGCCTCTAATTCGCACATATCCGCTGTAATTCGACTCTGTACTATCTAGTTATGTTAAGTTATCCTATCTGAGCACAATTCGACACCACAATGAACAATTTTGCTCGTTTTGCACGAATTATGCTCATTTTCGCACGATTCAGCCTCTAATTCGCACATATCCGCTGTAATTCGACTCTGTACTATCTAGTCATGTTAAGTTATCGTAACTGAGCACAATTCAACACCACAATGAACAATTTTGCTCGTTTTGAACGAATTATGCTCATTTTCGCACGATTCAGCCTCTAATTCGCACATATCCGCTGTAATTCGACTCTGTACTATCTAGTTATGTTAAGTTATCCTATCTGAGCACAATTCGACACCACAATGAACAATTTTGCTCGTTTTGCACGAGTTAGGCTCATTTTCGCACGATTCAGCCTCTAATTCGCACATATCCGCTGTAATTCGACTCTGTACTATCTAGTCATGTTAAGTTATCGTAACTGAGCACAATTCAACACCACAATGAACAATTTTGCTCGTTTTGAACGAATTATGCTCATTTTCGCACGATTCAGCCTCTAATTCGCACATATCCGCTGTAATTCGACTCTGTACTATCTAGTTATGTTAAGTTATCCTATCTGAGCACAATTCGACACCACAATGAACAATTTTGCTCGTTTTGCACGAATTATGCTCATTTTCGCACGATTCAGCCTCTAATTCGCACATATCCGCTGTAATTCGACTCTGTACTATCTAGTCATGTTAAGTTATCGTAACTGAGCGCAATTCAACACCACAATGAACAATTTTGCTCGTTTTGAACGAATTAAGCTCATTTTCGCACGATTCAGCCTCTAATTCGCACATATCCGCTGTAATTCGACTCTGTACTATCTAGTCATGTTAAGTTATCGTAACTGAGCACAATTCAACAGCACAATGAACAATTTTGCTCGTTTTGAACGAATTATGCTCATTTTCGCACGATTCAGCCTCTAATTCGCACATATCCGCTGTAATTCGACTCTGTACTATCTAGTTATGTTAAGTTATCCTATCTGAGCACAATTCGACACCACAATGAACAATTTTGCTCGTTTTGCACGAATTATGCTCATTTTCGCACGATTCAGCCTCTAATTCGCACATATCCGCTGTAATTCGACTCTGTACTATCTAGTCATGTTAAGTTATCGTAACTGAGCACAATTCAACACCACAATGAACAATTTTGCTCGTTTTGAACGAATTATGCTCATTTTCGCACGATTCAGCCTCTAATTCGCACATATCCGCTGTAATTCGACTCTGTACTATCTAGTTATGTTAAGTTATCCTATCTGAGCACAATTCGACACCACAATGAACAATTTTGCTCGTTTTGCACGAATTATGCTCATTTTCGCACGATTCAGCCTCTAATTCGCACATATCCGCTGTAATTCGACTCTGTACTATCTAGTTATGTTAAGTTATCCTATCTGAGCGCAATTCAACACCACAATGAACAATTTTGCTCGTTTTGCACGAATTATGATCATTTTCGCACGATTCAGCCTCTAATTCGCACATATCCGCTGCAATTCGACTCTGTACTATCTAGTTATGTTAAGTTATCCTATCTGAGCACAATTCAACACCACAATGAACAATTTTGCTCGTTTTGAACGAATTTTGCTCATTTTCGAACGATTCTGCCTCTAATTCGCACATATCCGCTGTAATTCGACTCTGTACTATCTAGTTATGTTAAGTTATCCTATCAGAGCACAATTCAACACCACTACGAACAATTTTGCTCGTTTTGCACGAATTATGCTCATTTTCGCACGATTCAGCCTCTAATTCGCACATATCCGCTGTAATTCGACTCTGTACTATCTAGTCATGTTAAGTTATCCTATCTGAGCACAATTCGACACCACAATGAACAATTTTGCTCGTTTTGCACGAATTATGATCATTTTCGCACGATTCAGCCTCTAATTCGCACATATCCGCTGTAATTCGACTCTGTACTATCTAGTTATGTTAAGTTATCCTATCTGAGCACAATTCGACACCACAATGAACAATTTTGCTCGTTTTGCACGAATTATGATCATTTTCGCACGATTCAGCCTCTAATTCGCACATATCCGCTGTAATTCGACTCTGTCCTATCTAGTTATGTTAAGTTATCCTATCTGAGCACAATTCAACACCACAATGAACAATTTTGCTCGTTTTGAACGAATTTTGCTCATTTTCGAACGATTCTGCCTCTAATTCGCACATATCCGCTGTAATTCGACTCTGTACTATCTAGTTATGTTAAGTTATCCTCCCTGAGCACAATTCGACACCACAATGAACAATTTTGCTCGTTTTGCACGAATAATGCTCATTTTCGCACGATTCAGCCTCTAATTCGCACATATCCGCAGTAATTCGACTCTGTACTATCTAGTTATGTTAAGTTATCCTATCTGAGCACAATTCAACACCACAATGAACAATTTTGCTCGTTTTGAACGAATTTTGCTCATTTTCGAACGATTCTGCCTCTAATTCGCACATATCCGCTGTAATTCGACTCTGTACTATCTAGTTATGTTAAGTTATCCTATCAGAGCACAATTCAACACCACTACGAACAATTTTGCTCGTTTTGCACGAATTATGCTCATTTTCGCACGATTCAGCCTCTAATTCGCACATATCCGATGCAATTCGACTCTGTACTATCTAGTTATGTTAAGTTATCCTATCTGAGCACAACTCAACACCACAATGAACAATTTTGCTCGTTTTGAACGAATTATGCTCATTTTCGCACGATTCAGCCTCTAATTCGCACATATCCGCTGTAATTCGACTCTGTACTATCTAGTTATGTTAAGTTATCCTATCTGAGCACAATTCGACACCACAATGAACAATTTTGCTCGTTTTGCACGAATTATGCTCATTTTCGCACGATTCAGCCTCTAATTCGCACATATCCGCTGTAATTCGACTCTGTACTATCTAGTCATGTTAAGTTATCGTAACTGAGCACAATTCAACACCACAATGAACAATTTTGCTCGTTTTGAACGAATTATGCTCATTTTCGCACGATTCAGCCTCTAATTCGCACATATCCGCTGTAATTCGACTCCGTACTATCTAGTTATGTTAAGTTATCCTATCTGAGCACAATTCGACACCACAATGAACAATTTTGCTCGTTTTGCACGAATTATGCTCATTTTCGCACGATTCAGCCTCTAATTCGCACATATCCGCTGTAATTCGACTCTGTACTATCTAGTCATGTTAAGTTATCGTAACTGAGCACAATTCAACACCACAATGAACAATTTTGCTCGTTTTGAACGAATTATGCTCATTTTCGCACGATTCAGCCTCTAATTCGCACATATCCGCTGTAATTCGACTCTGTACTATCTAGTTATGTTAAGTTATCCTATCTGAGCACAATTCGACACCACAATGAACAATTTTGCTCGTTTTGCACGAGTTAGGCTCATTTTCGCACGATTCAGCCTCTAATTCGCACATATCCGCTGTAATTCGACTCTGTACTATCTAGTCATGTTAAGTTATCGTAACTGAGCACAATTCAACACCACAATGAACAATTTTGCTCGTTTTGAACGAATTATGCTCATTTTCGCACGATTCAGCCTCTAATTCGCACATATCCGCTGTAATTCGACTCTGTACTATCTAGTTATGTTAAGTTATCCTATCTGAGCACAATTCGACACCACAATGAACAATTTTGCTCGTTTTGCACGAATTATGCTCATTTTCGCACGATTCAGCCTCTAATTCGCACATATCCGCTGTAATTCGACTCTGTACTATCTAGTCATGTTAAGTTATCGTAACTGAGCGCAATTCAACACCACAATGAACAATTTTGCTCGTTTTGAACGAATTAAGCTCATTTTCGCACGATTCAGCCTCTAATTCGCACATATCCGCTGTAATTCGACTCTGTACTATCTAGTCATGTTAAGTTATCGTAACTGAGCACAATTCAACAGCACAATGAACAATTTTGCTCGTTTTGAACGAATTATGCTCATTTTCGCACGATTCAGCCTCTAATTCGCACATATCCGCTGTAATTCGACTCTGTACTATCTAGTTATGTTAAGTTATCCTATCTGAGCACAATTCGACACCACAATGAACAATTTTGCTCGTTTTGCACGAATTATGCTCATTTTCGCACGATTCAGCCTCTAATTCGCACATATCCGCTGTAATTCGACTCTGTACTATCTAGTCATGTTAAGTTATCGTAACTGAGCACAATTCAACACCACAATGAACAATTTTGCTCGTTTTGAACGAATTATGCTCATTTTCGCACGATTCAGCCTCTAATTCGCACATATCCGCTGTAATTCGACTCTGTACTATCTAGTTATGTTAAGTTATCCTATCTGAGCACAATTCGACACCACAATGAACAATTTTGCTCGTTTTGCACGAATTATGCTCATTTTCGCACGATTCAGCCTCTAATTCGCACATATCCGCTGTAATTCGACTCTGTACTATCTAGTTATGTTAAGTTATCCTATCTGAGCGCAATTCAACACCACAATGAACAATTTTGCTCGTTTTGCACGAATTATGATCATTTTCGCACGATTCAGCCTCTAATTCGCACATATCCGCTGCAATTCGACTCTGTACTATCTAGTTATGTTAAGTTATCCTATCTGAGCACAATTCAACACCACAATGAACAATTTTGCTCGTTTTGAACGAATTTTGCTCATTTTCGAACGATTCTGCCTCTAATTCGCACATATCCGCTGTAATTCGACTCTGTACTATCTAGTTATGTTAAGTTATCCTATCAGAGCACAATTCAACACCACTACGAACAATTTTGCTCGTTTTGCACGAATTATGCTCATTTTCGCACGATTCAGCCTCTAATTCGCACATATCCGCTGTAATTCGACTCTGTACTATCTAGTCATGTTAAGTTATCCTATCTGAGCACAATTCGACACCACAATGAACAATTTTGCTCGTTTTGCACGAATTATGATGATTTTCGCACGATTCAGCCTCTAATTCGCACATATCCGCTGTAATTCGACTCTGTACTATCTAGTTATGTTAAGTTATCCTATCTGAGCACAATTCGACACCACAATGAACAATTTTGCTCGTTTTGCACGAATTATGATCATTTTCGCACGATTCAGCCTCTAATTCGCACATATCCGCTGTAATTCGACTCTGTACTATCTAGTTATGTTAAGTTATCCTATCTGAGCACAATTCAACACCACAATGAACAATTTTGCTCGTTTTGAACGAATTTTGCTCATTTTCGAACGATTCTGCCTCTAATTCGCACATATCCGCTGTAATTCGACTCTGTACTATCTAGTTATGTTAAGTTATCCTATCAGAGCACAATTCAACACCACTACGAACAATTTTGCTCGTTTTGCACGAATTATGCTCATTTTCGCACGATTCAGCCTCTAATTCGCACATATCCGATGCAATTCGACTCTGTACTATCTAATTATGTTAAGTTATCCTATCTGAGCACAATTCAACACCACAATGAACAATTTTGCTCGTTTTGCACGAATTTTGCTCGTTTTGAACGAATTTTGCTCATTTTCAACGATTCAGCCTCTAATACGCACATATCCGCTGTAATTCGACTCTGTACTATCTAGTTATGTTAAGTTATCCTATCTGAGCACAATTCGACACCACAATGAACAATTTTGCTCGTTTTGCACGAATTATGCTCATTTTCGCACGATTCAGCCTCTAATTCGCACATATCCGCTGTAATTCGACTCTGTACTATCTAGTCATGTTAAGTTATCGTAACTGAGCACAATTCAACACCACAATGAACAATTTTGCTCGTTTTGAACGAATTATGCTCATTTTCGCACGATTCAGCCTCTAATTCGCACATATCCGCTGTAATTCGACTCTGTACTATCTAGTTATGTTAAGTTATCCTATCTGAGCACAATTCGACACCACAATGAACAATTTTGCTCGTTTTGCACGAGTTAGGCTCATTTTCGCACGATTCAGCCTCTAATTCGCACATATCCGCTGTAATTCGACTCTGTACTATCTAGTCATGTTAAGTTATCGTAACTGAGCACAATTCAACACCACAATGAACAATTTTGCTCGTTTTGAACGAATTATGCTCATTTTCGCACGATTCAGCCTCTAATTCGCACATATCCGCTGTAATTCGACTCTGTACTATCTAGTTATGTTAAGTTATCCTATCTGAGCACAATTCGACACCACAATGAACAATTTTGCTCGTTTTGCACGAATTATGCTCATTTTCGCACGATTCAGCCTCTAATTCGCACATATCCGCTGTAATTCGACTCTGTACTATCTAGTCATGTTAAGTTATCGTAACTGAGCGCAATTCAACACCACAATGAACAATTTTGCTCGTTTTGAACGAATTAAGCTCATTTTCGCACGATTCAGCCTCTAATTCGCACATATCCGCTGTAATTCGACTCTGTACTATCTAGTCATGTTAAGTTATCGTAACTGAGCACAATTCAACAGCACAATGAACAATTTTGCTCGTTTTGAACGAATTATGCTCATTTTCGCACGATTCAGCCTCTAATTCGCACATATCCGCTGTAATTCGACTCTGTACTATCTAGTTATGTTAAGTTATCCTATCTGAGCACAATTCGACACCACAATGAACAATTTTGCTCGTTTTGCACGAATTATGCTCATTTTCGCACGATTCAGCCTCTAATTCGCACATATCCGCTGTAATTCGACTCTGTACTATCTAGTCATGTTAAGTTATCGTAACTGAGCACAATTCAACACCACAATGAACAATTTTGCTCGTTTTGAACGAATTATGCTCATTTTCGCACGATTCAGCCTCTAATTCGCACATATCCGCTGTAATTCGACTCTGTACTATCTAGTTATGTTAAGTTATCCTATCTGAGCACAATTCGACACCACAATGAACAATTTTGCTCGTTTTGCACGAATTATGCTCATTTTCGCACGATTCAGCCTCTAATTCGCACATATCCGCTGTAATTCGACTCTGTACTATCTAGTTATGTTAAGTTATCCTATCTGAGCGCAATTCAACACCACAATGAACAATTTTGCTCGTTTTGCACGAATTATGATCATTTTCGCACGATTCAGCCTCTAATTCGCACATATCCGCTGCAATTCGACTCTGTACTATCTAGTTATGTTAAGTTATCCTATCTGAGCACAATTCAACACGACAATGAACAATTTTGCTCGTTTTGCACGAATTTTGCTCGTTTTGAACGAATTTTGATCATATTCGAACGATTCAGCCTCTAATTCGCACATATCCGCTGTAATTCGACTCTGTACTATCTAGTTATGTTAGGTTATCCTATCTGAGCACAATTCGGCACCACAATGAACAATTTTGCTCGTTTTGCACGAATTATGCTCATTTTCGCACGATTCAGCCTCTAATTCGCACATATCTGCTGTAATTCGACTCTGTACTATCTAGTTATGTTAAGTTATCCTATCTGAGCACAATTCAACACCACAATGAACAATTTTGCTCGTTTTGCACGAATTTTGCTCGTTTTGAACGAATTTTGCTCATTTTCGAACGATTCAGCCTCTAATTCGCACATATCCGCTGTAATTCGACTCTGTACTATCTGGTTATGTTAAGTTATCCTATCTGAGCACAATTCAACACCACAATGAACAATTTTGCTCGTTTTGCACGAATTGTGCTCGTTTTCGCACGATTCAGCCTCTAATTCGCACATATCCGCTGTAATTCGACTCTGTACTATCTAGTCATATTAAGTTATCGTAACTGAGCACAATTCAACACCACAATGAACAATTTTGCTCGTTTGGACGAATTATGCTCATTTTCGCACGATTCAGCCTCTAATTCGCACATATCCGCTGTAATTCGACTCTGTACTATCTAGTCATGTTAAGTTATCCTATCTGAGCACAATTCAACACCACAATGAACAATTTTGCTCGTTTTGAACGAATTTTGCTCATTTTCGAACGATTCTGCCTCTAATTCGCACATATCCGCTGTAATTCGACTCTGTACTATCTAGTTATCTTAAGTTATCCTATCTGAGCACAATTCAACACCACAATGAACAATTTTGCTCGTTTTGCACGAATTTTGCTCGTTTTGAACGAATTTTGCTCATTTTCGAACGATTCAGCCTCTAATTCGCACATATCCGCTGTAATTCGACTCTGTACTATCTAGTTATGTTAAGTTATCCTATCTGAGCACAACTCAACACCACAATGAACAATTTTGCTCGTTTTGCACGAATTTTGCTCGTTTTGAATGAATTTTGCTCATTTTCGAAAGATTCTGCCTCTAATTCGCACATATCCGCTGTAATTCGACTCTGTACTATCTAGTTATGTTAAGTTATCCTATCTGAGCACAATTCAACACCACAATGAACAATTTTGCTCGTTTTGCACGAATTATGCTCATTTTCGCACGATTCAGCCTCTAATTCGCACATAACCGCTGTAATTCGACTCTGTACTATCTAGTCATGTTAAGTTATCGTAACTGAGCACAATTCAACACCACAATGAACAATTTTGCTCGTTTTGAACGAATTATGCTCATTTTCGCACGATTCAGCCTCTAATTCGCACATATCCGCTGTAATTCGACTCTGTACTATCTAGTTATGTTAAGTTATCCTATCTGAGCACAATTCGACACCACAATGAACAATTTTGCTCGTTTTGCACGAATTATGCTCATTTTCGCACGATTCAGCCTCTAATTCGCACATATCCGCTGTAATTCGACTCTGTACTATCTAGTCATGTTAAGTTATCCTATCTGAGCACAATTCGACACCACAATGAACAATTTTGCTCGTTTTGCACGAATTATGATCATTTTCGCACGATTCAGCCTCTAATTCGCACATATCCGCTGTAATTCGACTCTGTACTATCTAGTTATGTTAAGTTATCCTATCTGAGCACAATTCGACACCACAATGAACAATTTTGCTCGTTTTGCACGAATTATGATCATTTTCGCACGATTCAGCCTCTAATTCGCACATATCCGCTGTAATTCGACTCTGTACTATCTAGTTATGTTAAGTTATCCTATCTGAGCACAATTCAACACCACAATGAACAATTTTGCTCGTTTTGAACGAATTTTGCTCATTTTCGAACGATTCTGCCTCTAATTCGCACATACCCGCTGTAATTCGACTCTGTACTATCTAGTTATGTTAAGTTATCCTATCAGAGCACAATTCAACACCACTACGAACAATTTTGCTCGTTTTGCACGAATTATGCTCATTTTCGCACGATTCAGCCTCTAATTCGCGCATATCCGATGCAATTCGACTCTGTACTATCTAATTATGTTAAGTTATCCTATCTGAGCACAATTCAACACCACAATGAACAATTTTGCTCGTTTTGCACGAATTTTGCTCGTTTTGAACGAATTTTGCTCATTTTCAACGATTCAGCCTCTAATACGCACATATCCGCTGTAATTCGACTCTGTACTATCTAGTTATGATAAGTTATCCTATCTGAGCACAATTCAACACCACAATGAACAATTTTGCTCGTTTTGCACGAATTATGCTCATTTTCGCACGATTCAGCCTCTAATGCGCACATATCCGCTGTAATTCGACTCTGTACTATCTAGTCATGTTAAGTTATCGTAACTGAGCACAATTCAACACCATAATGAACAATTTTGCTCGTTTTGAACGAATTATGCTCATTTTCGCACGATTCAGCCTCTAATTCGCACATATCCACTGTAATTCGACTCTGTACTATCTAGTTATGTTAAGTTATCCTATCTGAGCACAATTCAACACCACAATGAACAATTTTGCTCGTTTTGCACGAATTATGCTCATTTTCGCACGATTCAGCCTCTAATTCGCACATATCCGCTGTAAGTCGACTCTGTACTATCTAGTTATGTTAAGTTATCCTATCTGAGCACAATTCAACACGACAATGAACAATTTTGCTCGTTTTGCACGAATTTTGCTCGTTTTGAACGAATTTTGATCATATTCGAACGATTCAGCCTCTAATTCGCACATATCCGCTGTAATTCGACTCTGTACTATCTAGTTATGTTAAGTTATCCTATCTGAGCACAATTCGGCACCACAATGAACAATTTTGCTCGTTTTGCACGAATTATGCTCATTTTCGCACGATTCAGCCTCTAATTCGCACATATCCGCTGTAATTCGACTCTGTACTATCTAGTTATGTTAAGTTATCCTATCTGAGCACAATTCAACACCACAATGAACAATTTTGCTCGTTTTGCACGAATTTTGCTCGTTTTGAACGAATTTTGCTCATTTTCGAACGATTCAGCCTCTAATTCGCACATATCCGCTGTAATTCGACTCTGTACTATCTGGTTATGTTAAGTTATCCTATCTGAGCACAATTCAACACCACAATGAACAATTTTGCTCGTTTTGCACGAATTGTGCTCGTTTTCGCACGATTCAGCCTCTAATTCGCACATATCCGCTGTAATTCGACTCTGTACTATCTAGTTATGTTAAGTTATCCTATCTGAGCACAATTCGACACCACAATGAACAATTTTGCTCGTTTTGCACGAATTATGCTCATTTTCGCACGATTCAGCCTCTAATTCGCACATATCCGCTGTAATTCGACTCTGTACTATCTAGTCATGTTAAGTTATCCTATCTGAGCACAATTCAACACCACAATGAACAATTTTGCTCGTTTTGAACGAATTTTGCTCATTTTCGAACGATTCTGCCTCTAATTCGCACATATCCGCTGTAATTCGACTCTGTACTATCTAGTTATCTTAAGTTATCCTATCTGAGCACAATTCAACACCACAATGAACAATTTTGCTCGTTTTGCACGAATTTTGCTCGTTTTGAACGAATTTTGCTCATTTTCGAACGATTCAGCCTCTAATTCGCACATATCCGCTGTAATTCGACTCTGTACTATCTAGTTATGTTAAGTTATCCTATCTGAGCACAATTCGACACCACAATGAACAATTTTGCTCGTTTTGCACGAATTATGATCATTTTCGCACGATTCAGCCTCTAATTCGCACATATCCGCTGTAATTCGACTCTGTACTATCTAGTTATGTTAAGTTATCCTATCTGAGCACAATTCAACACCACAATGAACAATTTTGCTCGTTTTGAACGAATTTTGCTCATTTTCGAACGATTCTGCCTCTAATTCGCACATATCCGCTGTAATTCGACTCTGTACTATCTAGTTATGTTAAGTTATCCTATCAGAGCACAATTCAACACCACTACGAACAATTTTGCTCGTTTTGCACGAATTATGCTCATTTTCGCACGATTCAGCCTCTAATTCGCACATATCCGATGCAATTCGACTCTGTACTATCTAATTATGTTAAGTTATCCTATCTGAGCACAATTCAACACCACAATGAACAATTTTGCTCGTTTTGCACGAATTTTGCTCGTTT
Organism: Megachile rotundata; assembly: GCF_050947335.1. Lineage (NCBI taxonomy): Eukaryota > Metazoa > Arthropoda > Insecta > Hymenoptera > Megachilidae > Megachile > Megachile rotundata. The sequence goes on from NW_027473634.1 coordinate 89,981, forward strand.
TGAACGAATTTTGCTCATTTTCGAACGATTCAGCCTCTAATTCGCACATATCCGCTGTAATTCGACTCTGTACTATCTAGTCATGTTAAGTTATCGTAACTGAGCACAATTCAACACCACAATGAACAATTTTGCTCGTTTTGAACGAATTATGCTCATTTTCGCACGATTCAGCCTCTAATTCGCACATATCCGCTGTAATTCGACTCTGTACTATCTAGTTATGTTAAGTTATCCTATCTGAGCACAATTCGACACCACAATGAACAATTTTGCTCGTTTTGCACGAATTATGCTCATTTTCGCACGATTCAGCCTCTAATTCGCACATATCCGCTGTAATTCGACTCTGTACTATCTAGTCATGTTAAGTTATCGTAACTGAGCACAATTCAACACCACAATGAACAATTTTGCTCGTTTTGAACGAATTATGCTCATTTTCGCACGATTCAGCCTCTAATTCGCACATATCCGCTGTAATTCGACTCTGTACTATCTAGTTATGTTAAGTTATCCTATCTGAGCACAATTCGACACCACAATGAACAATTTTGCTCGTTTTGCACGAATTATGCTCATTTTCGCACGATTCAGCCTCTAATTCGCACATATCCGCTGTAATTCGACTCTGTACTATCTAGTCATGTTAAGTTATCGTAACTGAGCACAATTCAACACCACAATGAACAATTTTGCTCGTTTTGAACGAATTATGCTCATTTTCGCACGATTCAGCCTCTAATTCGCACATATCCGCTGTAATTCGACTCTGTACTATCTAGTTATGTTAAGTTATCCTATCTGAGCACAATTCGACACCACAATGAACAAATTTTGCTCGTTTTGCACGAATTATGCTCATTTTCGCACGATTCAGCCTCTAATTCGCTCATATCCGCTGTAATTCGACTCTGTACTATCTAGTCATGTTAAGTTATCGTAACTGAGCACAATTCAACACCACAATGAACAATTTTGCTCGTTTTGAACGAATTATGCTCATTTTCGCACGATTCAGCCTCTAATTCGCACATATCCGCTGTAATTCGACTCTGTACTATCTAGTTATGTTAAGTTATCCTATCAGAGCACAATTCAACACCACTACGAACAATTTTGCTCGTTTTGCACGAATTATGCTCATTTTCGCACGATTCAGCCTCTAATTCGCACATATCCGATGCAATTCGACTCTGTACTATCTAGTTATGTTAAGTTATCCTATCTGAGCACAACTCAACACCACAATGAACAATTTTGCTCGTTTTGCACGAATTTTGCTCGTTTTGAACGAATTTTGCTCATTTTCGAACGATTCTGCCTCTAATTCGCACATATCCGCTGTAATTCGACTCTGTACTATCTAGTTATGTTAAGTTATCCTATCTGAGCACAATTCAACACCACAATGAACAATTTTGCTCGTTTTGCACGAATTATGCTCATTTTCGCACGATTCAGCCTCTAATTCGCACATATCCGCTGTAATTCGACTCTGTACTATCTAGTCATGTTAAGTTATCGTAACTGAGCACAATTCAACACCACAATGAACAATTTTGCTCGTTTTGAACGAATTATGCTCATTTTCGCACGATTCAGCCTCTAATTCGCACATATCCGCTGTAATTCGACTCTGTACTATCTAGTTATGTTAAGTTATCCTATCTGAGCACAATTCGACACCACAATGAACAATTTTGCTCGTTTTGCACGAATTATGCTCATTTTCGCACGATTCAGCCTCTAATTCGCACATATCCGCTGTAATTCGACTCTGTACTATCTAGTCATGTGAAGTTATCGTAACTGAGCGCAATTCAACACCACAATGAACAATTTTGCTCGTTTTGAACGAATTAAGCTCATTTTCGCACGATTCAGCCTCTAATTCGCACATATCCGCTGTAATTCGACTCTGTACTATCTAGTCATGTTAAGTTATCGTAACTGAGCACAATTCAACACCACAATGAACAATTTTGCTCGTTTCGAACGAATTTTGCTCATTTTCGCACGATTCAGCCTCTAATTCGCACATATCCGCTGTAATTCGACTCTGTACTATCTAGTTATGTTAAGTTATCCTATCTGAGCACAATTCGACACCACAATGAACAATTTTGCTCGTTTTGAACGAATTATGCTCATTTTCGCACGATTCAGCCTCTAATTCGCACATATCCGCTGTAATTCGACTCTGTACTATCTAGTTATGTTAAGTTATCCTATCTGAGCACAATTCGACACCACAATGAACAATTTTGCTCGTTTTGCACGAATTATGCTCATTTTCGCACGATTCAGCCTCTAATTCGCACATATCCGCTGTAATTCGACTCTGTACTATCTAGTCATGTTAAGTTATCGTAACTGAGCGCAATTCAACACCACAATGAACAATTTTGCTCGTTTTGAACGAATTAAGCTCATTTTCGCACGATTCAGCCTCTAATTCGCACATATCCGCTGTAATTCGACTCTGTACTATCTAGTCATGTTAAGTTATCGTAACTGAGCACAATTCAACAGCACAATGAACAATTTTGCTCGTTTTGAACGAATTATGCTCATTTTCGCACGATTCAGCCTCTAATTCGCACATATCCGCTGTAATTCGACTCTGTACTATCTAGTTATGTTAAGTTATCCTATCTGAGCACAATTCGACACCACAATGAACAATTTTGCTCGTTTTGCACGAATTATGCTCATTTTCGCACGATTCAGCCTCTAATTCGCACATATCCGCTGTAATTCGACTCTGTACTATCTAGTCATGTTAAGTTATCGTAACTGAGCACAATTCAACACCACAATGAACAATTTTGCTCGTTTTGAACGAATTATGCTCATTTTCGCACGATTCAGCCTCTAATTCGCACATATCCGCTGTAATTCGACTCTGTACTATCTAGTTATGTTAAGTTATCCTATCTGAGCACAATTCGACACCACAATGAACAATTTTGCTCGTTTTGCACGAATTATGCTCATTTTCGCACGATTCAGCCTCTAATTCGCACATATCCGCTGTAATTCGACTCTGTACTATCTAGTCATGTTAAGTTATCGTAACTGAGCACAATTCAACACCACAATGAACAATTTTGCTCGTTTTGAACGAATTATGCTCATTTTCGCACGATTCAGCCTCTAATTCGCACATATCCGCTGTAATTCGACTCTGTACTATCTAGTCATGTTAAGTTATCGTAACTGAGCACAATTCAACACCACAATGAACAATTTTGCTCGTTTTGAACGAATTATGCTCATTTTCGCACGATTCAGCCTCTAATTCGCACATATCCGCTGTAATTCGACTCTGTACTATCTAGTTATGTTAAGTTATCCTATCTGAGCACAATTCGACACCACAATGAACAATTTTGCTCGTTTTGCACGAATTATGCTCATTTTCGCACGATTCAGCCTCTAATTCGCACATATCCGCTGTAATTCGACTCTGTACTATCTAGTCATGTGAAGTTATCGTAACTGAGCGCAATTCAACACCACAATGAACAATTTTGCTCGTTTTGAGCGAATTAAGCTCATTTTCGCACGATTCAGCCTCTAATTCGCACATATCCGCTGTAATTCGACTCTGTACTATCTAGTCATGTTAAGTTATCGTAACTGAGCACAATTCAACACCACAATGAACAATTTTGCTCGTTTTGAACGAATTTTGCTCATTTTCGAACGATTCAGCCTCTAATTCGCACATATCCGCTGTAATTCGACTCTGTACTATCTAGTCATGTTAAGTTATCGTAACTGAGCACAATTCAACACCACAATGAACAATTTTGCTCGTTTTGAACGAATTATGCTCATTTTCGCACGATTCAGCCTCTAATTCGCACATATCCGCTGTAATTCGACTCTGTACTATCTAGTTATGTTAAGTTATCCTATCTGAGCACAATTCGACACCACAATGAACAATTTTGCTCGTTTTGCACGAATTATGCTCATTTTCGCACGATTCAGCCTCTAATTCGCACATATCCGCTGTAATTCGACTCTGTACTATCTAGTCATGTGAAGTTATCGTAACTGAGCGCAATTCAACACCACAATGAACAATTTTGCTCGTTTTGAGCGAATTAAGCTCATTTTCGCACGATTCAGCCTCTAATTCGCACATATCCGCTGTAATTCGACTCTGTACTATCTAGTCATGTTAAGTTATCGTAACTGAGCACAATTCAACACCACAATGAACAATTTTGCTCGTTTCGAACGAATTTTGCTCATTTTCGCACGATTCAGCCTCTAATTCGCACATATCCGCTGTAATTCGACTCTGTACTATCTAGTTATGTTAAGTTATCCTATCTGAGCACAATTCGACACCACAATGAACAATTTTGCTCGTTCTGCACGAATTATGCTCATTTTCGCACGATTCAGCCTCTAATTCGCACATATCCGCTGTAATTCGACTCTGTACTATCTAGTCATGTTAAGTTATCGTAACTGAGCACAATTCAACACCACAATGAACAATTTTGCTCGTTTTGAACGAATTATGCTCATTTTCGAACGATTCAGCCTCTAATTCGCACATATCCGCTGTAATTCGACTCTGTACTATCTAGTCATGTTAAGTTATCGTAACTGAGCACAATTCAACACCACAATGAACAATTTTGCTCGTTTTGCACGAATTATGCTCATTTTCGCACGATTCAGCCTCTAATTCGCACATATCCGCTGTAATTCGACTCTGTACTATCTAGTCATGTTAAGTTATCGTAACTGAGCACAATTCAACACCACAATGAACAATTTTGCTCCTTTTGAACGAATTTTGCTCATTTTCGAACGATTCAGCCTCTAATTCGCACATATCCGCTGTAATTCGACTCTGTACTATCTAGTTATGTTAAGTTATCCTATCTGAGCACAATTCGACACCACAATGAACAATTTTGCTCGTTTTGCACGAATTATGCTCATTTTCGCACGATTCAGCCTCTAATTCGCACATATCCGCTGTAATTCGACTCTGTACTATCTAGTCATGTTAAGTTATCGTAACTGAGCACAATTCAACACCACAATGAACAATTTTGCTCGTTTTGAACGAATTATGCTCATTTTCGCACGATTCAGCCTCTAATTCGCACATATCCGCTGTAATTCGACTCTGTACTATCTAGTCATGTTAAGTTATCGTAACTGAGCACAATTCAACACCACAATGAACAATTTTGCTCGTTTTGAACGAATTATGCTCATTTTCGCACGATTCAGCCTCTAATTCGCACATATCCGCTGTAATTCGACTCTGTACTATCTAGTTATGTTAAGTTATCCTATCTGAGCACAATTCGACACCACAATGAACAATTTTGCTCGTTTTGCACGAATTATGCTCATTTTCGCACGATTCAGCCTCTAATTCGCACATATCCGCTGTAATTCGACTCTGTACTATCTAGTCATGTTAAGTTATCGTAACTGAGCACAATTCAACACCACAATGAACAATTTTGCTCCTTTTGAACGAATTTTGCTCATTTTCGAACGATTCAGCCTCTAATTCGCACATATCCGCTCTAATTCGACTCTGTACTATCTAGTTATGTTAAGTTATCCTATCTGAGCACAATTCAACACCGCAATGAACAATTTTGCTCGTTTTGCACGAATTTTGCTCCTTTTGAACGAATTTTGCTCATTTTCGAACGATTCAGCCTCTAATTCGCACATATCCGCTGTAATTCGACTCTGTACTATCTAGTTATGTTAAGTTATCCTATCTGAGCACAATTCAACACCACAATGAACAATTTTGCTCGTTTTGCACGAATTTTGCTCGTTTTGAACGAATTTTGCTCATTTTCGAACGATTCAGCCTCTAATTCGCACATATACGCTGTAATTCGACTCTGTACTATCTACTTATGTTAAGTTATCCTATCTGAGCACAATTCAACACCACAATGAACAATTTTGCTCGTTTTGCACGAATTTTGCTCGTTTTGAACGAATTTTGCTCATTTTCGAACGATTCTGCCTCTAATTCGCACATATCCGCTGTAATTCGACTCTGTACTATCTAGTTATGTTAAGTTATCCTATCTGAGCACAATTCAACACCACAATGAACAATTTTGCTCGTTTTGCACGAATTATGCTCATTTTCGCACGATTCAGCCTCTAATTCGCACATATCCGCTGTAATTCGACTCTGTACTATCTAGTCATGTTAAGTTATCGTAACTGAGCACAATTCAACACCACAATGAACAATTTTGCTCGTTTTGAACGAATTATGCTCATTTTCGCACGATTCAGCCTCTAATTCGCACATATCCGCTGTAATTCGACTCTGTACTATCTAGTTATGTTAAGTTATCCTATCTGAGCACAATTCGACACCACAATGAACAATTTTGCTCGTTTTGCACGAATTATGCTCATTTTCGCACGATTCAGCCTCTAATTCGCACATATCCGCTGTAATTCGACTCTGTACTATCTAGTCATGTGAAGTTATCGTAACTGAGCGCAATTCAACACCACAATGAACAATTTTGCTCGTTTTGAACGAATTAAGCTCATTTTCGCACGATTCAGCCTCTAATTCGCACATATCCGCTGTAATTCGACTCTGTACTATCTAGTCATGTTAAGTTATCGTAACTGAGCACAATTCAACACCACAATGAACAATTTTGCTCGTTTCGAACGAATTTTGCTCATTTTCGCACGATTCAGCCTCTAATTCGCACATATCCGCTGTAATTCGACTCTGTACTATCTAGTTATGTTAAGTTATCCTATCTGAGCACAATTCGACACCACAATGAACAATTTTGCTCGTTTTGAACGAATTATGCTCATTTTCGCACGATTCAGCCTCTAATTCGCACATATCCGCTGTAATTCGACTCTGTACTATCTAGTTATGTTAAGTTATCCTATCTGAGCACAATTCGACACCACAATGAACAATTTTGCTCGTTTTGCACGAATTATGCTCATTTTCGCACGATTCAGCCTCTAATTCGCACATATCCGCTGTAATTCGACTCTGTACTATCTAGTCATGTTAAGTTATCGTAACTGAGCACAATTCAACACCACAATGAACAATTTTGCTCGTTTTGAACGAATTATGCTCATTTTCGCACGATTCAGCCTCTAATTCGCACATATCCGCTGTAATTCGACTCTGTACTATCTAGTCATGTTAAGTTATCGTAACTGAGCACAATTCAACACCACAATGAACAATTTTGCTCGTTTTGAACGAATTATGCTCATTTTCGCACGATTCAGCCTCTAATTCGCACATATCCGCTGTAATTCGACTCTGTACTATCTAGTTATGTTAAGTTATCCTATCTGAGCACAATTCGACACCACAATGAACAATTTTGCTCGTTTTGCACGAATTATGCTCATTTTCGCACGATTCAGCCTCTAATTCGCACATATCCGCTGTAATTCGACTCTGTACTATCTAGTCATGTTAAGTTATCGTAACTGAGCGCAATTCAACACCACAATGAACAATTTTGCTCGTTTTGAACGAATTAAGCTCATTTTCGCACGATTCAGCCTCTAATTCGCACATATCCGCTGTAATTCGACTCTGTACTATCTAGTCATGTTAAGTTATCGTAACTGAGCACAATTCAACAGCACAATGAACAATTTTGCTCGTTTTGAACGAATTATGCTCATTTTCGCACGATTCAGCCTCTAATTCGCACATATCCGCTGTAATTCGACTCTGTACTATCTAGTTATGTTAAGTTATCCTATCTGAGCACAATTCGACACCACAATGAACAATTTTGCTCGTTTTGCACGAATTATGCTCATTTTCGCACGATTCAGCCTCTAATTCGCACATATCCGCTGTAATTCGACTCTGTACTATCTAGTCATGTTAAGTTATCGTAACTGAGCACAATTCAACACCACAATGAACAATTTTGCTCGTTTTGAACGAATTATGCTCATTTTCGCACGATTCAGCCTCTAATTCGCACATATCCGCTGTAATTCGACTCTGTACTATCTAGTTATGTTAAGTTATCCTATCTGAGCACAATTCGACACCACAATGAACAATTTTGCTCGTTTTGCACGAATTATGCTCATTTTCGCACGATTCAGCCTCTAATTCGCACATATCCGCTGTAATTCGACTCTGTACTATCTAGTCATGTTAAGTTATCGTAACTGAGCACAATTCAACACCACAATGAACAATTTTGCTCGTTTTGAACGAATTATGCTCATTTTCGCACGATTCAGCCTCTAATTCGCACATATCCGCTGTAATTCGACTCTGTACTATCTAGTCATGTTAAGTTATCGTAACTGAGCACAATTCAACACCACAATGAACAATTTTGCTCGTTTTGAACGAATTATGCTCATTTTCGCACGATTCAGCCTCTAATTCGCACATATCCGCTGTAATTCGACTCTGTACTATCTAGTTATGTTAAGTTATCCTATCTGAGCACAATTCGACACCACAATGAACAATTTTGCTCGTTTTGCACGAATTATGCTCATTTTCGCACGATTCAGCCTCTAATTCGCACATATCCGCTGTAATTCGACTCTGTACTATCTAGTCATGTGAAGTTATCGTAACTGAGCGCAATTCAACACCACAATGAACAATTTTGCTCGTTTTGAGCGAATTAAGCTCATTTTCGCACGATTCAGCCTCTAATTCGCACATATCCGCTGTAATTCGACTCTGTACTATCTAGTCATGTTAAGTTATCGTAACTGAGCACAATTCAACACCACAATGAACAATTTTGCTCGTTTTGAACGAATTTTGCTCATTTTCGAACGATTCAGCCTCTAATTCGCACATATCCGCTGTAATTCGACTCTGTACTATCTAGTCATGTTAAGTTATCGTAACTGAGCACAATTCAACACCACAATGAACAATTTTGCTCGTTTTGAACGAATTATGCTCATTTTCGCACGATTCAGCCTCTAATTCGCACATATCCGCTGTAATTCGACTCTGTACTATCTAGTTATGTTAAGTTATCCTATCTGAGCACAATTCGACACCACAATGAACAATTTTGCTCGTTTTGCACGAATTATGCTCATTTTCGCACGATTCAGCCTCTAATTCGCACATATCCGCTGTAATTCGACTCTGTACTATCTAGTCATGTGAAGTTATCGTAACTGAGCGCAATTCAACACCACAATGAACAATTTTGCTCGTTTTGAGCGAATTAAGCTCATTTTCGCACGATTCAGCCTCTAATTCGCACATATCCGCTGTAATTCGACTCTGTACTATCTAGTCATGTTAAGTTATCGTAACTGAGCACAATTCAACACCACAATGAACAATTTTGCTCGTTTCGAACGAATTTTGCTCATTTTCGCACGATTCAGCCTCTAATTCGCACATATCCGCTGTAATTCGACTCTGTACTATCTAGTTATGTTAAGTTATCCTATCTGAGCACAATTCGACACCACAATGAACAATTTTGCTCGTTCTGCACGAATTATGCTCATTTTCGCACGATTCAGCCTCTAATTCGCACATATCCGCTGTAATTCGACTCTGTACTATCTAGTCATGTTAAGTTATCGTAACTGAGCACAATTCAACACCACAATGAACAATTTTGCTCGTTTTGAACGAATTATGCTCATTTTCGAACGATTCAGCCTCTAATTCGCACATATCCGCTGTAATTCGACTCTGTACTATCTAGTCATGTTAAGTTATCGTAACTGAGCACAATTCAACACCACAATGAACAATTTTGCTCGTTTTGCACGAATTATGCTCATTTTCGCACGATTCAGCCTCTAATTCGCACATATCCGCTGTAATTCGACTCTGTACTATCTAGTCATGTTAAGTTATCGTAACTGAGCACAATTCAACACCACAATGAACAATTTTGCTCCTTTTGAACGAATTTTGCTCATTTTCGAACGATTCAGCCTCTAATTCGCACATATCCGCTGTAATTCGACTCTGTACTATCTAGTTATGTTAAGTTATCCTATCTGAGCACAATTCGACACCACAATGAACAATTTTGCTCGTTTTGCACGAATTATGCTCATTTTCGCACGATTCAGCCTCTAATTCGCACATATCCGCTGTAATTCGACTCTGTACTATCTAGTCATGTTAAGTTATCGTAACTGAGCACAATTCAACACCACAATGAACAATTTTGCTCGTTTTGAACGAATTATGCTCATTTTCGCACGATTCAGCCTCTAATTCGCACATATCCGCTGTAATTCGACTCTGTACTATCTAGTCATGTTAAGTTATCGTAACTGAGCACAATTCAACACCACAATGAACAATTTTGCTCGTTTTGAACGAATTATGCTCATTTTCGCACGATTCAGCCTCTAATTCGCACATATCCGCTGTAATTCGACTCTGTACTATCTAGTTATGTTAAGTTATCCTATCTGAGCACAATTCGACACCACAATGAACAATTTTGCTCGTTTTGCACGAATTATGCTCATTTTCGCACGATTCAGCCTCTAATTCGCACATATCCGCTGTAATTCGACTCTGTACTATCTAGTCATGTTAAGTTATCGTAACTGAGCACAATTCAACACCACAATGAACAATTTTGCTCCTTTTGAACGAATTTTGCTCATTTTCGAACGATTCAGCCTCTAATTCGCACATATCCGCTCTAATTCGACTCTGTACTATCTAGTTATGTTAAGTTATCCTATCTGAGCACAATTCAACACCGCAATGAACAATTTTGCTCGTTTTGCACGAATTTTGCTCCTTTTGAACGAATTTTGCTCATTTTCGAACGATTCAGCCTCTAATTCGCACATATCCGCTGTAATTCGACTCTGTACTATCTAGTTATGTTAAGTTATCCTATCTGAGCACAATTCAACACCACAATGAACAATTTTGCTCGTTTTGCACGAATTTTGCTCGTTTTGAACGAATTTTGCTCATTTTCGAACGATTCAGCCTCTAATTCGCACATATACGCTGTAATTCGACTCTGTACTATCTACTTATGTTAAGTTATCCTATCTGAGCACAATTCAACACCACAATGAACAATTTTGCTCGTTTTGCACGAATTTTGCTCGTTTTGAACGAATTTTGCTCATTTTCGAACGATTCTGCCTCTAATTCGCACATATCCGCTGTAATTCGACTCTGTACTATCTAGTTATGTTAAGTTATCCTATCTGAGCACAATTCAACACCACAATGAACAATTTTGCTCGTTTTGCACGAATTATGCTCATTTTCGCACGATTCAGCCTCTAATTCGCACATATCCGCTGTAATTCGACTCTGTACTATCTAGTCATGTTAAGTTATCGTAACTGAGCACAATTCAACACCACAATGAACAATTTTGCTCGTTTTGAACGAATTATGCTCATTTTCGCACGATTCAGCCTCTAATTCGCACATATCCGCTGTAATTCGACTCTGTACTATCTAGTTATGTTAAGTTATCCTATCTGAGCACAATTCGACACCACAATGAACAATTTTGCTCGTTTTGCACGAATTATGCTCATTTTCGCACGATTCAGCCTCTAATTCGCACATATCCGCTGTAATTCGACTCTGTACTATCTAGTCATGTGAAGTTATCGTAACTGAGCGCAATTCAACACCACAATGAACAATTTTGCTCGTTTTGAACGAATTAAGCTCATTTTCGCACGATTCAGCCTCTAATTCGCACATATCCGCTGTAATTCGACTCTGTACTATCTAGTCATGTTAAGTTATCGTAACTGAGCACAATTCAACACCACAATGAACAATTTTGCTCGTTTCGAACGAATTTTGCTCATTTTCGCACGATTCAGCCTCTAATTCGCACATATCCGCTGTAATTCGACTCTGTACTATCTAGTTATGTTAAGTTATCCTATCTGAGCACAATTCGACACCACAATGAACAATTTTGCTCGTTTTGAACGAATTATGCTCATTTTCGCACGATTCAGCCTCTAATTCGCACATATCCGCTGTAATTCGACTCTGTACTATCTAGTTATGTTAAGTTATCCTATCTGAGCACAATTCGACACCACAATGAACAATTTTGCTCGTTTTGCACGAATTATGCTCATTTTCGCACGATTCAGCCTCTAATTCGCACATATCCGCTGTAATTCGACTCTGTACTATCTAGTCATGTTAAGTTATCGTAACTGAGCGCAATTCAACACCACAATGAACAATTTTGCTCGTTTTGAACGAATTAAGCTCATTTTCGCACGATTCAGCCTCTAATTCGCACATATCCGCTGTAATTCGACTCTGTACTATCTAGTCATGTTAAGTTATCGTAACTGAGCACAATTCAACAGCACAATGAACAATTTTGCTCGTTTTGAACGAATTATGCTCATTTTCGCACGATTCAGCCTCTAATTCGCACATATCCGCTGTAATTCGACTCTGTACTATCTAGTTATGTTAAGTTATCCTATCTGAGCACAATTCGACACCACAATGAACAATTTTGCTCGTTTTGCACGAATTATGCTCATTTTCGCACGATTCAGCCTCTAATTCGCACATATCCGCTGTAATTCGACTCTGTACTATCTAGTCATGTTAAGTTATCGTAACTGAGCACAATTCAACACCACAATGAACAATTTTGCTCGTTTTGAACGAATTATGCTCATTTTCGCACGATTCAGCCTCTAATTCGCACATATCCGCTGTAATTCGACTCTGTACTATCTAGTTATGTTAAGTTATCCTATCTGAGCACAATTCGACACCACAATGAACAATTTTGCTCGTTTTGCACGAATTATGCTCATTTTCGCACGATTCAGCCTCTAATTCGCACATATCCGCTGTAATTCGACTCTGTACTATCTAGTCATGTTAAGTTATCGTAACTGAGCACAATTCAACACCACAATGAACAATTTTGCTCGTTTTGAACGAATTATGCTCATTTTCGCACGATTCAGCCTCTAATTCGCACATATCCGCTGTAATTCGACTCTGTACTATCTAGTCATGTTAAGTTATCGTAACTGAGCACAATTCAACACCACAATGAACAATTTTGCTCGTTTTGAACGAATTATGCTCATTTTCGCACGATTCAGCCTCTAATTCGCACATATCCGCTGTAATTCGACTCTGTACTATCTAGTTATGTTAAGTTATCCTATCTGAGCACAATTCGACACCACAATGAACAATTTTGCTCGTTTTGCACGAATTATGCTCATTTTCGCACGATTCAGCCTCTAATTCGCACATATCCGCTGTAATTCGACTCTGTACTATCTAGTCATGTGAAGTTATCGTAACTGAGCGCAATTCAACACCACAATGAACAATTTTGCTCGTTTTGAGCGAATTAAGCTCATTTTCGCACGATTCAGCCTCTAATTCGCACATATCCGCTGTAATTCGACTCTGTACTATCTAGTCATGTTAAGTTATCGTAACTGAGCACAATTCAACACCACAATGAACAATTTTGCTCGTTTCGAACGAATTTTGCTCATTTTCGCACGATTCAGCCTCTAATTCGCACATATCCGCTGTAATTCGACTCTGTACTATCTAGTTATGTTAAGTTATCCTATCTGAGCACAATTCGACACCACAATGAACAATTTTGCTCGTTCTGCACGAATTATGCTCATTTTCGCACGATTCAGCCTCTAATTCGCACATATCCGCTGTAATTCGACTCTGTACTATCTAGTCATGTTAAGTTATCGTAACTGAGCACAATTCAACACCACAATGAACAATTTTGCTCGTTTTGAACGAATTATGCTCATTTTCGAACGATTCAGCCTCTAATTCGCACATATCCGCTGTAATTCGACTCTGTACTATCTAGTCATGTTAAGTTATCGTAACTGAGCACAATTCAACACCACAATGAACAATTTTGCTCGTTTTGCACGAATTATGCTCATTTTCGCACGATTCAGCCTCTAATTCGCACATATCCGCTGTAATTCGACTCTGTACTATCTAGTCATGTTAAGTTATCGTAACTGAGCACAATTCAACACCACAATGAACAATTTTGCTCCTTTTGAACGAATTTTGCTCATTTTCGAACGATTCAGCCTCTAATTCGCACATATCCGCTGTAATTCGACTCTGTACTATCTAGTTATGTTAAGTTATCCTATCTGAGCACAATTCGACACCACAATGAACAATTTTGCTCGTTTTGCACGAATTATGCTCATTTTCGCACGATTCAGCCTCTAATTCGCACATATCCGCTGTAATTCGACTCTGTACTATCTAGTCATGTTAAGTTATCGTAACTGAGCACAATTCAACACCACAATGAACAATTTTGCTCGTTTTGAACGAATTATGCTCATTTTCGCACGATTCAGCCTCTAATTCGCACATATCCGCTGTAATTCGACTCTGTACTATCTAGTCATGTTAAGTTATCGTAACTGAGCACAATTCAACACCACAATGAACAATTTTGCTCGTTTTGAACGAATTATGCTCATTTTCGCACGATTCAGCCTCTAATTCGCACATATCCGCTGTAATTCGACTCTGTACTATCTAGTTATGTTAAGTTATCCTATCTGAGCACAATTCGACACCACAATGAACAATTTTGCTCGTTTTGCACGAATTATGCTCATTTTCGCACGATTCAGCCTCTAATTCGCACATATCCGCTGTAATTCGACTCTGTACTATCTAGTCATGTTAAGTTATCGTAACTGAGCACAATTCAACACCACAATGAACAATTTTGCTCCTTTTGAACGAATTTTGCTCATTTTCGAACGATTCAGCCTCTAATTCGCACATATCCGCTCTAATTCGACTCTGTACTATCTAGTTATGTTAAGTTATCCTATCTGAGCACAATTCAACACCGCAATGAACAATTTTGCTCGTTTTGCACGAATTTTGCTCGTTTTGAACGAATTTTGCTCATTTTCGAACGATTCAGCCTCTAATTCGCACATATCCGCTGTAATTCGACTCTGTACTATCTAGTCATGTTAAGTTATCGTAACTGAGCACAATTCAACACCACAATGAACAATTTTGCTCCTTTTGAACGAATTTTGCTCATTTTCGAACGATTCAGCCTCTAATTCGCACATATCCGCTGTAATTCGACTCTGTACTATCTAGTTATGTTAAGTTATCCTATCTGAGCACAATTCAACACCACAATGAACAATTTTGCTCGTTTTGCACGAATTTTGCTCGTTTTGAACGAATTTTGCTCATTTTCGAACGATTCAGCCTCTAATTCGCACATATACGCTGTAATTCGACTCTGTACTATCTACTTATGTTAAGTTATCCTATCTGAGCACAATTCAACACCACAATGAACAATTTTGCTCGTTTTGCACGAATTTTGCTCGTTTTGAACGAATTTTGCTCATTTTCGAACGATTCAGCCTCTAATTCGCACATATCCGCTGTAATTCGACTCTGTACTATCTAGATATGTTAAGTTATCCTATCTGAGCACAATTCAACACCACAAGGAACAATTTTGCTAGTTTTGCACGAATTATGCTCATTTTCGCACGATTCAGCCTCTAATTCGCACATATCCGCTGTAATTCGACTCTGTACTATCTAGTCATGTTAAGTTATCGTAACTGAGCACAATTCAACACCACAATGAACAATTTTGCTCGTTTTGAACGAATTATGCTCATTTTCGCACGATTCAGCCTCTAATTCGCACATATCCGCTGTAATTCGACTCTGTACTATCTAGTTATGTTAAGTTATCCTATCTGAGCACAATTCGACACCACAATGAACAATTTTGCTCGTTTTGCACGAATTATGCTCATTTTCGCACGATTCAGCCTCTAATTCGCACATATCCGCTGTAATTCGACTCTGTACTATCTAGTCATGTTAAGTTATCGTAACTGAGCACAATTCAACACCACAATGAACAATTTTGCTCGTTTTGAACGAATTTTGCTCATTTTCGAACGATTCAGCCTCTAATTCGCACATATCCGCTGTAATTCGACTCTGTACTATCTAGTTATGTTAAGTTATCCTATCTGAGCACAATTCGACACCACAATGAACAATTTTGCTCGTTCTGCACGAATTATGCTCATTTTCGCACGATTCAGCCTCTAATTCGCACATATCCGCTGTAATTCGACTCTGTACTATCTAGTCATGTTAAGTTATCGTAACTGAGCACAATTCAACACCACAATGAACAATTTTGCTCGTTTTGAACGAATTTTGCTCATTTCGAACGATTCAGCCTCTAATTCGCACATATCCGCTGTAATTCGACTCTGTACTATCTAGATATGTTAAGTTATCCTATCTGAGCACAATTCAACACCACAATGAACAATTTTGCTAGTTTTGCACGAATTATGCTCATTTTCGCACGATTCAGCCTCTAATTCGCACATATCCGCTGTAATTCGACTCTGTACTATCTAGTCATGTTAAGTTATCGTAACTGAGCACAATTCAACACCACAATGAACAATTTTGCTCGTTTTGAACGAATTATGCTCGTTTTCGCACGATTCAGCCTCTAATTCGCACATATCCGCTGTAATTCGACTCTGTACTATCTAGTTATGTTAAGTTATCCTATCTGAGCACAATTCGACACCACAATGAACAATTTTGCTCGTTTTGCACGAATTATGCTCATTTTCGCACGATTCAGCCTCTAATTCGCACATATCCGCTGTAATTCGACTCTGTACTATCTAGTCATGTTAAGTTATCGTAACTGAGCACAATTCAACACCACAATGAACAATTTTGCTCGTTTTGCACGAATTATGCTCATTTTCGCACGATTCAGCCTCTAATTCGCACCATATCCGCTGTAATTCGACTCTGTACTATCTAGTCATGTTAAGTTATCGTAACTGAGCACAATTCAACACCACAATGAACAATTTTGCTCGCTTTGAACGAATTATGCTCATTTTCGCACGATTCAGCCTCTAATTCGCACATATCCGCTGTAATTCGACTCTGTACTATCTAGTCATGTTAAGTTATCGTAACTGAGCACAATTCAACACCACAATGAACAATTTTGCTCGTTTTGCACGAATTATGCTCATTTCGCACGATTCAGCCTCTAATTCGCACATATCCGCTGTAATTCGACTCTGTACTATCTAGTCATGTTAAGTTATCGTAACTGAGCACAATTCAACACCACAATGAACAATTTTGCTCCTTTTGAACGAATTATGCTCATTTTCGCACGATTCAGCCTCTAATTCGCACATATCCGCTGTAATTCGACTCTGTACTATCTAGTCATGTTAAGTTATCCTATCTGAGCACAATTCAACACCACAATGAACAATTTTGCTCGTTTTGAACGAATTATGCTCGTTTTCGCACGATTCTGCCTCTAATTCGCACATATCCGCTGTAATTCGACTCTGTACTATCTAGTTATGTTAAGTTATCCTATCTGAGCACAATTCGACACCACAATGAACAATTTTGCTCGTTTTGCACGAATTATGCTCATTTTCGCACGATTCAGCCTCTAATTCGCACATATCCGCTGTAATTCGACTCTGTACTATCTAGTCATGTTAAGTTATCGTAACTGAGCACAATTCAACACCACAATGAACAATTTTGCTCGTTTTGAACGAATTTTGCTCATTTTCGCACGATTCAGCCTCTAATTCGCACATATCCGCTGTAATTCGACTCTGTACTATCTAGTCATGTTAAGTTATCGTAACTGAGCACAATTCAACACCACAATGAACAATTTGCTCGCTTTGAACGAATTATGCTCATTTTCGCACGATTCAGCCTCTAATTCGCACATATCCGCTGTAATTCGACTCTGTACTATCTAGTCATGTTAAGTTATCGTAACTGAGCACAATTCAACACCACAATGAACAATTTTGCTCGTTTTGCACGAATTATGCTCATTTTTGCACGATTCAGCCTCTAATTCGCACATATCCGCTGTAATTCGACTCTGTACTATCTAGTCATGTTAAGTTATCGTAACTGAGCACAATTCAACACCACAATGAACAATTTTGCTCCTTTTGAACGAATTATGCTCATTTTCGCACGATTCAGCCTCTAATTCGCACATATCCGCTGTAATTCGACTCTGTACTATCTAGTCATGTTAAGTTATCCTATCTCAGCACAATTCGACACCACAATGAACAATTTTGCTCGTTTTGCACGAATTATGCTCATTTTCGCACGATTCAGCCTCTAATTCGCACATATCCGCTGTAATTCGACTCTGTACTATCTAGTTATGTTAAGTTATCCTATCTGAGCACAATTCGACACCACAATGAACAATTTTGCTCGTTTTGCACGAATTATGCTCATTTTCGCACGATTCAGCCTCTAATTCGCACATATCCACTGTAATTCGACTCTGTACTATCTAGTCATGTTAAGTTATCGTAACTGAGCACAATTCAACACCACAATGAACAATTTTGCTCGTTTTGAACGAATTATGCTCATTTTCGCACGATTCAGCCTCTAATTCGCACATATCCGCTGTAATTCGACTCTGTACTATCTAGTCATGTTAAGTTATCGTAACTGAGCACAATTCAACACCACAATGAACAATTTGGCTCGTTTTGCACGAATTATGCTCATTTTCGCACGATTCAACCTCTAATTCGCACATATCCGCTGTAATTCGACTATGAACTATCTAGTCATGTTAAGTTATCGTAACTGAGCACAATTCAACACCACAATGAACAATTTTGCTCCTTTTGAACGAATTATGCTCATTTTCGCACGATTCAGCCTCTAATTCGCACATATCCGCTGTAATTCGACTCTGTACTATCTAGTCATGTTAAGTTATCCTATCTGAGCACAATTCGACACCACAATGAACAATTTTGCTCGTTTTGCACGAATTATGCTCATTTTCGCACGATTCAGCCTCTAATTCGCACATATCCGCTGTAATTCGACTCTGTACTATCTAGTTATGTTAAGTTATCCTATCTGAGCACAATTCGACACCACAATGAACAATTTTGCTCGTTTTGCACGAATTATGCTCATTTTCGCACGATTCAGCCTCTAATTCGCACATATCCGCTGTAATTCGACTCTGTACTATCTAGTCATGTTAAGTTATCGTAACTGAGCACAATTCAACACCACAATGAACAATTTTGCTCGTTTGAACGAATTTTGCTCATTTTCGAACGATTCAGCCTCTAATTCGCACATATCCGCTGTAATTTCGACTCTGTACTATCTAGTTATGTTAAGTTATCCTATCTGAGCACAATTCGACACCACAATGAACAATTTTGCTCGTTCTGCACGAATTATGCTCATTTTCGCACGATTCAGCCTCTAATTCGCACATATCCACTGTAATTCGACTCTGTACTATCTAGTCATGTTAAGTTATCGTAACTGAGCACAATTCAACACCACAATGAACAATTTTGCTCGTTTTGAACGAATTTTGCTCATTTTCGAACGATTCAGCCTCTAATTCGCACATATCCGCTGTAATTCGACTCTGTACTATCTAGATATGTTAAGTTATCCTATCTGAGCACAATTCAACACCACAATGAACAATTTTGCTAGTTTTGCACGAATTATGCTCATTTTCGCACGATTCAGCCTCTAATTCGCACATATCCGCTGTAATTCGACTCTGTACTATCTAGTTATGTTAAGTTATCCTATCTGAGCACAATTCGACACCACAATGAACAATTTTGCTCGTTTTGCACGAATTATGCTCATTTTCGCACGATTCAGCCTCTAATTCGCACATATCCGCTGTAATTCGACTCTGTACTATCTAGTCATGTTAAGTTATCGTAACTGAGCACAATTCAACACCACAATGAACAATTTTGCTCGTTTGAACGAATTTTGCTCATTTTCGAACGATTCAGCCTCTAATTCGCACATATCCGCTGTAATTCGACTCTGTACTATCTAGTTATGTTAAGTTATCCTATCTGAGCACAATTCGACACCACAATGAACAATTTTGCTCGTTCTGCACGAATTATGCTCATTTTCGCACGATTCAGCCTCTAATTCGCACATATCCGCTGTAATTCGACTCTGTACTATCCAGTCATGTTAAGTTATCGTAACTGAGCACAATTCAACACCACAATGAACAATTTTGCTCGTTTTGAACGAATTATGCTCATTTTCGCACGATTCAGCCTCTAATTCGCACATATCCGCTGTAATTCGACTCTGTACTATCTAGTCATGTTAAGTTATCGTAACTGAGCACAATTCAACACCACAATGAACAATTTTGCTCGTTTTGAACGAATTATGCTCATTTTCGCACGATTCAGCCTCTAATTCGCACATATCCGCTGTAATTCGACTCTGTACTATCTAGTCATGTTAAGTTATCGTAACTGAGCACAATTCAACACCACAATGAACAATTTTGCTCGTTTTGAACGAATTATGCTCATTTTCGCACGATTCAGCCTCTAATTCGCACATATCCGCTGTAATTCGACTCTGTACTATCTAGTCATGTTAAGTTATCGTAACTGAGCACAATTCAACACCACAATGAACAATTTTGCTCGTTTTGAACGAATTATGCTCATTTTCGCACGATTCAGCCTCTAATTCGCACATATCCGCTGTAATTCGACTCTGTACTATCTAGTTATGTTAAGTTATCCTATCTGAGCACAATTCGACACCACAATGAACAATTTTGCTCGTTTTGCACGAATTATGCTCATTTTCACACGATTCAGCCTCTAATTCGCACATATCCGCTGTAATTCGACTCTGTACTATCTAGTCATGTTAAGTTATCGTAACTGAGCACAATTCAACACCACAATGAACAATTTTGCTCGCTTTGAACGAATTATGCTCATTTTCGCACGATTCAGCCTCTAATTCGCACATATCCGCTGTAATTCGACTCTGTACTATCTAGTCATGTTAAGTTATCGTAACTGAGCACAATTCAACACCACAATGAACAATTTTGCTCGTTTTGCACGAATTATGCTCATTTTTGCACGATTCAGCCTCTAATTCGCACATATCCGCTGTAATTCGACTCTGTACTATCTAGTCATGTTAAGTTATCGTAACTGAACACAATTCAACACCACAATGAACAATTTTGCTCCTTTTGAACGAATTATGCTCATTTTCGCACGATTCAGCCTCTAATTCGCACATATCCGCTGTAATTCGACTCTGTACTATCTAGTCATGTTAAGTTATCCTATCTCAGCACAATTCGACACCACAATGAACAATTTTGCTCGTTTTGCACGAATTATGCTCATTTTCGCACGATTCAGCCTCTAATTCGCACATATCCGCTGTAATTCGACTCTGTACTATCTAGTTATGTTAAGTTATCCTATCTGAGCACAATTCGACACCACAATGAACAATTTTGCTCGTTTTGCACGAATTATGCTCATTTTCGCACGATTCAGCCTCTAATTCGCACATATCCACTGTAATTCGACTCTGTACTATCTAGTCATGTTAAGTTATCGTAACTGAGCACAATTCAACACCACAATGAACAATTTTGCTCGTTTTGAACGAATTATGCTCATTTTCGCTACGATTCAGCCTCTAATTCGCACATATCCGCTGTAATTCGACTCTGTACTATCTAGTCATGTTAAGTTATCGTAACTGAGCACAATTCAACACCACAATGAACAATTTTGCTCGTTTTGAACGAATTTGCTCATTTTCGAACGATTCAGCCTCTAATTCGCACATATCCGCTGTAATTCGACTCTGTACTATCTAGTTATGTTAAGTTATCCTATCTGAGCACAATTCGACACCACAATGAACAATTTTGCTCGTTCTGCACGAATTATGCTCATTTTCGCACGATTCAGCCTCTAATTCGCACATATCCGCTGTAATTCGACTCTGTACTATCTAGTCATGTTAAGTTATCCTATCTGAGCACAATTCGACACCACAATGAACAATTTTGCTCGTTTTGCACGAATTATGCTCATTTTCGCACGATTCAGCCTCTAATTCGCACATATCCGCTGTAATTCGACTCTGTACTATCTAGTTATGTTAAGTTATCCTATCTGAGCACAATTCGACACCACAATGAACAATTTTGCTCGTTTTGCACGAATTATGCTCATTTTCGCACGATTCAGCCTCTAATTCGCACATATCCGCTGTAATTCGACTCTGTACTATCTAGTTATGTTAAGTTATCCTATCTGAGCACAATTCAACACCACAATGAACAATTTTGCTCGTTTTGCACGAATTTTGCTCGTTTTGAACGAATTTTGCTCATTTTCGAACGATTCAGCCTCTAATTCGCACATATCCGCTGTAATTCGACTCTGTACTATCTACTTATGTTAAGTTATCCTATCTGAGCACAATTCAACACCACAATGAACAATTTTGCTCGTTTTGCACGAATTTTGCTCGTTTTGAACGAATTTTGCTCATTTTCGAACGATTCAGCCTCTAATTCGCACATATCCGCTGTAATTCGACTCTGTACTATCTAGATATGTTAAGTTATCCTATCTGAGCACAATTCAACACCACAATGAACAATTTTGCTAGTTTTGCACGAATTATGCTCATTTTCGCACGATTCAGCTTCTAATTCGCACATATCCGCTGTAATTCGACTCTGTACTATCTAGTCATGTTAAGTTATCGTAACTGAGCACAATTCAACACCACAATGAACAATTTTGCTCGTTTTGAACGAATTATGCTCATTTTCGCACGATTCAGCCTCTAATTCGCACATATCCGCTGTAATTCGACTCTGTACTATCTAGTTATGTTAAGTTATCCTATCTGAGCACAATTCGACACCACAATGAACAATTTTGCTCGTTTTGCACGAATTATGCTCATTTTCGCACGATTCAGCCTCTAATTCGCACATATCCGCTGTAATTCGACTCTGTACTATCTAGTCATGTTAAGTTATCGTAACTGAGCACAATTCAACACCACAATGAACAATTTTGCTCGTTTTGAACGAATTTTGCTCATTTTCGAACCATTCAGCCTCTAATTCGCACATATCCGCTGTATTCGACTCTGTACTATCTAGTTATGTTAAGTTATCCTATCTGAGCACAATTCGACACCACAATGAACAATTTTGCTCGTTCTGCACGAATTATGCTCATTTTCGCACGATTCAGCCTCTAATTCGCACATATCCGCTGTAATTCGACTCTGTACTATCTAGTCATGTTAAGTTATCGTAACTGAGCACAATTCAACACCACAATGAACAATTTTGCTCGTTTTGAACGAATTTTGCTCATTTTCGAACGATTCAGCCTCTAATTCGCACATATCCGCTGTAATTCGACTCTGTACTATCTAGATATGTTAAGTTATCCTATCTGAGCACAATTCAACACCACAATGAACAATTTTGCTAGTTTTGCACGAATTATGCTCATTTTCGCACGATTCAGCCTCTAATTCGCACATATCCGCTGTAATTCGACTCTGTACTATCTAGTCATGTTAAGTTATCGTAACTGAGCACAATTCAACACCACAATGAACAATTTTGCTCGTTTTGAACGTATTATGCTCGTTTTCGCACGATTCAGCCTCTAATTCGCACATATCCGCTGTAATTCGACTCTGTACTATCTAGTTATGTTAAGTTATCCTATCTGAGCACAATTCGACACCACAATGAACAATTTTGCTCGTTTTGCACGAATTATGCTCATTTTCGCACGATTCAGCCTCTAATTCGCACATATCCTCTGTAATTCGACTCTGTACTATCTAGTCATGTTAAGTTATCGTAACTGAGCACAATTCAACACCACAATGAACAATTTTGCTCGTTTTGAACGAATTTTGCTCATTTTCGCACGATTCAGCCTCTAATTCGCACATATCCGCTGTAATTCGACTCTGTACTATCTAGTCATGTTAAGTTATCGTAACTGAGCACAATTCAACACCACAATGAACAATTTTGCTCGCTTTGAACGAATTATGCTCATTTTCGCACGATTCAGCCTCTAATTCGCACATATCCGCTGTAATTCGACTCTGTACTATCTAGTCATGTTAAGTTATCGTAACTGAGCACAATTCAACATCACAATGAACAATTTTGCTCCTTTTGACCGAATTATGCTCATTTTCGCACGATTCAGCCTCTAATTCGCACATATCCGCTGTAATTCGACTCTGTACTATCTAGTCATGTTAAGTTATCGTAACTGAGCACAATTCAACACCACAATGAACAATTTTGCTCGTTTTGAACGAATTTTGCTCATTTTCGAACGATTCAGCCTCTAATTCGCACATATCCGCTGTAATTCGACTCTGTACTATCTAGTTATGTTAAGTTATCCTATCTGAGCACAATTCGACACCACAATGAACAATTTTGCTCGTTCTGCACGAATTATGCTCATTTTCGCACGATTCAGCCTCTAATTCGCACATATCCGCTGTAATTCGACTCTGTACTATCCAGTCATGTTAAGTTATCGTAACTGAGCACAATTCAACACCACAATGAACAATTTTGCTCGTTTTGAACGAATTATGCTCATTTTCGCACGATTCAGCCTCTAATTCGCACATATCCGCTGTAATTCGACTCTGTACTATCTAGTCATGTTAAGTTATCGTAACTGAGCACAATTCAACACCACAATGAACAATTTTGCTCGTTTTGAACGAATTATGCTCATTTTCGCACGATTCAGCCTCTAATTCGCACATATCCGCTGTAATTCGACTCTGTACTATCTAGTCATGTTAAGTTATCGTAACTGAGCACAATTCAACACCACAATGAACAATTTTGCTCGTTTTGAACGAATTATGCTCATTTTCGCACGATTCAGCCTCTAATTCGCACATATCCGCTGTAATTCGACTCTGTACTATCTAGTCATGTTAAGTTATCGTAACTGAGCACAATTCAACACCACAATGAACAATTTTGCTCGTTTTGAACGAATTATGCTCATTTTCGCACGATTCAGCCTCTAATTCGCACATATCCGCTGTAATTCGACTCTGTACTATCTAGTTATGTTAAGTTATCCTATCTGAGCACAATTCGACACCACAATGAACAATTTTGCTCGTTTTGCACGAATTATGCTCATTTTCACACGATTCAGCCTCTAATTCGCACATATCCGCTGTAATTCGACTCTGTACTATCTAGTCATGTTAAGTTATCGTAACTGAGCACAATTCAACACCACAATGAACAATTTTGCTCGCTTTGAACGAATTATGCTCATTTTCGCACGATTCAGCCTCTAATTCGCACATATCCGCTGTAATTCGACTCTGTACTATCTAGTCATGTTAAGTTATCGTAACTGAGCACAATTCAACACCACAATGAACAATTTTGCTCGTTTTGCACGAATTATGCTCATTTTTGCACGATTCAGCCTCTAATTCGCACATATCCGCTGTAATTCGACTCTGTACTATCTAGTCATGTTAAGTTATCGTAACTGAACACAATTCAACACCACAATGAACAATTTTGCTCCTTTTGAACGAATTATGCTCATTTTCGCACGATTCAGCCTCTAATTCGCACATATCCGCTGTAATTCGACTCTGTACTATCTAGTCATGTTAAGTTATCCTATCTCAGCACAATTCGACACCACAATGAACAATTTTGCTCGTTTTGCACGAATTATGCTCATTTTCGCACGATTCAGCCTCTAATTCGCACATATCCGCTGTAATTCGACTCTGTACTATCTAGTTATGTTAAGTTATCCTATCTGAGCACAATTCGACACCACAATGAACAATTTTGCTCGTTTTGCACGAATTATGCTCATTTTCGCACGATTCAGCCTCTAATTCGCACATATCCACTGTAATTCGACTCTGTACTATCTAGTCATGTTAAGTTATCGTAACTGAGCACAATTCAACACCACAATGAACAATTTTGCTCGTTTTGCACGAATTATGCTCATTTTCGCACGATTCAGCCTCTAATTCGCACATATCCGCTGTAATTCGACTCTGTACTATCTAGTCATGTTAAGTTATCGTAACTGAGCACAATTCAACACCACAATGAACAATTTTGCTCGTTTTGAACGAATTTTGCTCATTTTCGAACGATTCAGCCTCTAATTCGCACATATCCGCTGTAATTCGACTCTGTACTATCTAGTTATGTTAAGTTATCCTATCTGAGCACAATTCGACACCACAATGAACAATTTTGCTCGTTCTGCACGAATTATGCTCATTTTCGCACGATTCAGCCTCTAATTCGCACATATCCGCTGTAATTCGACTCTGTACTATCTAGTCATGTTAAGTTATCCTATCTGAGCACAATTCGACACCACAATGAACAATTTTGCTCGTTTTGCACGAATTATGCTCATTTTCGCACGATTCAGCCTCTAATTCGCACATATCCGCTGTAATTCGACTCTGTACTATCTAGTTATGTTAAGTTATCCTATCTGAGCACAATTCGACACCACAATGAACAATTTTGCTCGTTTTGCACGAATTATGCTCATTTTCGCACGATTCAGCCTCTAATTCGCACATATCCGCTGTAATTCGACTCTGTACTATCTAGTTATGTTAAGTTATCCTATCTGAGCACAATTCAACACCACAATGAACAATTTTGCTCGTTTTGCACGAATTTTGCTCGTTTTGAACGAATTTTGCTCATTTTCGAACGATTCAGCCTCTAATTCGCACATATCCGCTGTAATTCGACTCTGTACTATCTACTTATGTTAAGTTATCCTATCTGAGCACAATTCAACACCACAATGAACAATTTTGCTCGTTTTGCACGAATTTTGCTCGTTTTGAACGAATTTTGCTCATTTTCGAACGATTCAGCCTCTAATTCGCACATATCCGCTGTAATTCGACTCTGTACTATCTAGATATGTTAAGTTATCCTATCTGAGCACAATTCAACACCACAATGAACAATTTTGCTAGTTTTGCACGAATTATGCTCATTTTCGCACGATTCAGCTTCTAATTCGCACATATCCGCTGTAATTCGACTCTGTACTATCTAGTCATGTTAAGTTATCGTAACTGAGCACAATTCAACACCACAATGAACAATTTTGCTCGTTTTGAACGAATTATGCTCATTTTCGCACGATTCAGCCTCTAATTCGCACATATCCGCTGTAATTCGACTCTGTACTATCTAGTTATGTTAAGTTATCCTATCTGAGCACAATTCGACACCACAATGAACAATTTTGCTCGTTTTGCACGAATTATGCTCATTTTCGCACGATTCAGCCTCTAATTCGCACATATCCGCTGTAATTCGACTCTGTACTATCTAGTCATGTTAAGTTATCGTAACTGAGCACAATTCAACACCACAATGAACAATTTTGCTCGTTTTGAACGAATTATGCTCATTTTCGCACGATTCAGCCTCTAATTCGCACATATCCGCTGTAATTCGACTCTGTACTATCTAGTTATGTTAAGTTATCCTATCTGAGCACAATTCGACACCACAATGAACAATTTTGCTCGTTTTGCACGAATTATGCTCATTTTCACACGATTCAGCCTCTAATTCGCACATATCCGCTGTAATTCGACTCTGTACTATCTAGTCATGTTAAGTTATCGTAACTGAGCACAAT
Organism: Megachile rotundata; assembly: GCF_050947335.1. Taxonomy (NCBI): domain Eukaryota; kingdom Metazoa; phylum Arthropoda; class Insecta; order Hymenoptera; family Megachilidae; genus Megachile; species Megachile rotundata. The sequence continues at coordinate 117,722 of NW_027473634.1, forward strand.
TCAACACCACAATGAACAATTTTGCTCGCTTTGAACGAATTATGCTCATTTTCGCACGATTCAGCCTCTAATTCGCACATATCCGCTGTAATTCGACTCTGTACTATCTAGTCATGTTAAGTTATCGTAACTGAGCACAATTCAACACCACAATGAACAATTTTGCTCGTTTTGCACGAATTATGCTCATTTTCACACGATTCAGCCTCTAATTCGCACATATCCGCTGTAATTCGACTCTGTACTATCTAGTCATGTTAAGTTATCGTAACTGAGCACAATTCAACACCACAATGAACAATTTTGCTCGCTTTGAACGAATTATGCTCATTTTCGCACGATTCAGCCTCTAATTCGCACATATCCGCTGTAATTCGACTCTGTACTATCTAGTCATGTTAAGTTATCGTAACTGAGCACAATTCAACACCACAATGAACAATTTTGCTCGTTTTGCACGAATTATGCTCATTTTTGCACGATTCAGCCTCTAATTCGCACATATCCGCTGTAATTCGACTCTGTACTATCTAGTCATGTTAAGTTATCGTAACTGAACACAATTCAACACCACAATGAACAATTTTGCTCCTTTTGAACGAATTATGCTCATTTTCGCACGATTCAGCCTCTAATTCGCACATATCCGCTGTAATTCGACTCTGTACTATCTAGTCATGTTAAGTTATCCTATCTCAGCACAATTCGACACCACAATGAACAATTTTGCTCGTTTTGCACGAATTATGCTCATTTTCGCACGATTCAGCCTCTAATTCGCACATATCCGCTGTAATTCGACTCTGTACTATCTAGTTATGTTAAGTTATCCTATCTGAGCACAATTCGACACCACAATGAACAATTTTGCTCGTTTTGCACGAATTATGCTCATTTTCGCACGATTCAGCCTCTAATTCGCACATATCCACTGTAATTCGACTCTGTACTATCTAGTCATGTTAAGTTATCGTAACTGAGCACAATTCAACACCACAATGAACAATTTTGCTCGTTTTGCACGAATTATGCTCATTTTCGCACGATTCAGCCTCTAATTCGCACATATCCGCTGTAATTCGACTCTGTACTATCTAGTCATGTTAAGTTATCGTAACTGAGCACAATTCAACACCACAATGAACAATTTTGCTCGTTTTGAACGAATTTTGCTCATTTTCGAACGATTCAGCCTCTAATTCGCACATATCCGCTGTAATTCGACTCTGTACTATCTAGTTATGTTAAGTTATCCTATCTGAGCACAATTCGACACCACAATGAACAATTTTGCTCGTTCTGCACGAATTATGCTCATTTTCGCACGATTCAGCCTCTAATTCGCACATATCCGCTGTAATTCGACTCTGTACTATCTAGTCATGTTAAGTTATCCTATCTGAGCACAATTCGACACCACAATGAACAATTTTGCTCGTTTTGCACGAATTATGCTCATTTTCGCACGATTCAGCCTCTAATTCGCACATATCCGCTGTAATTCGACTCTGTACTATCTAGTTATGTTAAGTTATCCTATCTGAGCACAATTCGACACCACAATGAACAATTTTGCTCGTTTTGCACGAATTATGCTCATTTTCGCACGATTCAGCCTCTAATTCGCACATATCCGCTGTAATTCGACTCTGTACTATCTAGTTATGTTAAGTTATCCTATCTGAGCACAATTCAACACCACAATGAACAATTTTGCTCGTTTTGCACGAATTTTGCTCGTTTTGAACGAATTTTGCTCATTTTCGAACGATTCAGCCTCTAATTCGCACATATCCGCTGTAATTCGACTCTGTACTATCTACTTATGTTAAGTTATCCTATCTGAGCACAATTCAACACCACAATGAACAATTTTGCTCGTTTTGCACGAATTTTGCTCGTTTTGAACGAATTTTGCTCATTTTCGAACGATTCAGCCTCTAATTCGCACATATCCGCTGTAATTCGACTCTGTACTATCTAGATATGTTAAGTTATCCTATCTGAGCACAATTCAACACCACAATGAACAATTTTGCTAGTTTTGCACGAATTATGCTCATTTTCGCACGATTCAGCTTCTAATTCGCACATATCCGCTGTAATTCGACTCTGTACTATCTAGTCATGTTAAGTTATCGTAACTGAGCACAATTCAACACCACAATGAACAATTTTGCTCGTTTTGAACGAATTATGCTCATTTTCGCACGATTCAGCCTCTAATTCGCACATATCCGCTGTAATTCGACTCTGTACTATCTAGTTATGTTAAGTTATCCTATCTGAGCACAATTCGACACCACAATGAACAATTTTGCTCGTTTTGCACGAATTATGCTCATTTTCGCACGATTCAGCCTCTAATTCGCACATATCCGCTGTAATTCGACTCTGTACTATCTAGTCATGTTAAGTTATCGTAACTGAGCACAATTCAACACCACAATGAACAATTTTGCTCGTTTTGAACGAATTTTGCTCATTTTCGAACCATTCAGCCTCTAATTCGCACATATCCGCTGTAATTCGACTCTGTACTATCTAGTTATGTTAAGTTATCCTATCTGAGCACAATTCGACACCACAATGAACAATTTTGCTCGTTCTGCACGAATTATGCTCATTTTCGCACGATTCAGCCTCTAATTCGCACATATCCGCTGTAATTCGACTCTGTACTATCTAGTCATGTTAAGTTATCGTAACTGAGCACAATTCAACACCACAATGAACAATTTTGCTCGTTTTGAACGAATTTTGCTCATTTTCGAACGATTCAGCCTCTAATTCGCACATATCCGCTGTAATTCGACTCTGTACTATCTAGATATGTTAAGTTATCCTATCTGAGCACAATTCAACACCACAATGAACAATTTTGCTAGTTTTGCACGAATTATGCTCATTTTCGCACGATTCAGCCTCTAATTCGCACATATCCGCTGTAATTCGACTCTGTACTATCTAGTCATGTTCAGTTATCGTAACTGAGCACAATTCAACACCACAATGAACAATTTTGCTCGTTTTGAACGAATTATGCTCATTTTCGCACGATTCAGCCTCTAATTCGCACATATCCGCTGTAATTCGACTCTGTACTATCTAGTCATGTTAAGTTATTGTAACTGAGCACAATTCAACACCACAATGAACAATTTTGCTCGTTTTGCACGAATTATGCTCATTTTCGCACGATTCAGCCTCTAATTCGCACATATCCGCTGTAATTCGACTCTGTACTATCTAGTCATGTTACGTTATCGTAACTGAGCACAATTCAACACCACAATGAACAATTTTGCTCGTTTTGCACGAATTTTGCTCGTTTTGAACGAATTTTGCTCATTTTCGAACGATTCTGCCTCTAATTCGCACATATCCGCTGTAATTCGACTCTGTACTATCTAGTTATGTTAAGTTATCCTATCTGAGCACAATTCAACACCACAATGAACAATTTTGCTCGTTTTGCACGAATTATGCTCATTTTCGCACGATTCAGCCTCTAATTCGCACATATCCGCTGTAATTCGACTCTGTACTATCTAGTCATGTTAAGTTATCGTAACTGAGCACAATTCAACACCGCAATGAACAATTTTGCTCGTTTTGAACGAATTATGCTCATTTTCGCACGATTCAGCCTCTAATTCGCACATATCCGCTGTAATTCGACTCTGTACTATCTAGTTATGTTAAGTTATCCTATCTGAGCACAATTCAACACGACAATGAACAATTTTGCTCGTTATGCACGAATTTTGCTCGTTTTGAACGAATTTTCCTCATTTTCGAACGATTCAGCCTCTAATTCGCACATACCCGCTGTAATTCGACTCTGTACTATCTAGTTATGTTAAGTTATCCTATCTGAGCACAACTCAACACCACAATGAACAATTTTGCTCGTTTTGCACGAATTTTGCTCGTTTTGAACGAATTTTGCTCATTTTCGAACGATTCTGCCTCTAATTCGCACATATCCGCTGTAATTCGACTCTGTACTATCTAGTTATGTTAAGTTATCCTATCTGAGCACAATTCAACACCACAATGAACAATTTTGCTCGTTTTGCACGAATTATGCTCATTTTCGCACGATTCAGCCTCTAATTCGCACATATCCGCTGTAATTCGACTCTGTACTATCTAGTCATGTTAAGTTATCGTAACTGAGCACAATTCAACACCACAATGAACAATTTTGCTCGTTTTGAACGAATTATGCTCATTTTCGCACGATTCAGCCTCTAATTCGCACATATCCACTGTAATTCGGCTCTGTACTATCTAGTTATGTTAAGTTATCCTATCTGAGCACAATTCAACACCACAATGAACAATTTTGCTCGTTTTGCACGAATTATGCTCATTTTCGCACGATTCAGCCTCTAATTCGCACATATCCGCTGTAATTCGACTCTGTACTATCTAGTTATGTTAAGTTATCCTATCTGAGCACAATTCAACACGACAATGAACAATTTTGCTCGTTTTGCACGAATTTTGCTCGTTTTGAACGAATTTTGCTCATTTTCGAACGATTCAGCCTCTAATTCGCACATACCCGCTGTAATTCGACTCTGTACTATCTAGTTATGTTAAGTTATCCTATCTGAGCACAACTCAACACCACAATGAACAATTTTGCTCGTTTTGCACGAATTTTGCTCGTTTTGAACGAATTTTGCTCATTTTCGAACGATTCAGCCTCTAATTCGCACATATCCGCTGTAATTCGACTCTGTACTATCTAGTTATGTTAAGTTATCCTATCTGAGCACAATTCGACACCACAATGAACAATTTTGCTCGTTTTGCACAAATTATGCTCATTTTCGCACGATTCAGCCTCTAATTCGCACATATCCGCTGTAATTCGACCCTGTACTATCTAGTCATGTTAAGTTATCGTAACTAAACACAATTCAACACCACAATGAACAATTTTGCTCGTTTTGAACGAATTATGCTCATTTTCGCACGATTCAGCCTCTAATTCGCACATATCCGCTGTAATTCGACTCTGTACTATCTAGTCATGTTCAGTTATCGTAACTGAGCACAATTCAACACCACAATGAACAATTTTGCTCGTTTTGAACGAATTATGCTCATTTTCGCACGATTCAGCCTCTAATTCGCACATATCCGCTGTAATTCGACTCTGTACTATCTAGTTATGTTAAGTTATCCTATCTGAGCACAATTCAACACCACAATGAACAATTTTGCTCGTTTTGAACGAATTATGCTCATTTTCGCACGATTCAGCCTCTAATTCGCACATATCCGCTGTAATTCGACTCTGTACTATCTAGTCATGTTAAGTTATCCTATCTGAGCACAATTCAACACGACAATGAACAATTTTGCTCGTTTTGCACGAATTTTGCTCGTTTTGAACGAATTTTGCTCAGTTTCGAACGATTCTGCCTCTAATTCGCACATATCCGCTGTAATTCGACTCTGTACTATCTAGTTATGTTAAGTAATCCTATCTGAGCACAATTCAACACCACAATGAACAATTTTGCTCGTTTTGCACGATTTATGCTCATTTTCGCACGATTCAGCCTCTAATTCGCACATATCCGCTGTAATTCGACTCTGTACTATCTAGTCATGTTAAGTTATCGTAACTGAGCACAATTCAACACCACAATGAACAATTTTGCTCGTTTTGAACGAATTTTGCTCATTTTCGAACGATTCAGCCTCTAATTCGCACATATCCGCTGTAATTCGACTCTGTACTATCTAGTTATGTTAAGTTATCCTATCTGAGCACAATTCGACACCACAATGAACAATTTTGCTCGTTTTGCACGAATTATGCTCATTTTCGCACGATTCAGCCTCTAATTCGCACATATCCGCTGTAATTCGACCCTGTACTATCTAGTCATGTTAAGTTATCGTAACTGAGCACAATTCAACACCACAATGAACAATTTTGCTCGTTTTGAACGAATTATGCTCATTTTCGCACGATTCAGCCTCTAATTCGCACATATCCGCTGTAATTCGACTCTGTACTATCTAGTCATGTTAAGTTATCGTAACTGAGCACAATTCAACACCACAATGAACAATTTTGCTCGTTTTGAACGAATTATGCTCATTTTCGCACGATTCAGCCTCTAATTCGCACATATCCGCTGTAATTCGACTCTGTACTATCTAGTTATGTTAAGTTATCCTATCTGAGCACAATTCAACACCACAATGAACAATTTTGCTCGTTTTGAACGAATTATGCTCATTTTCGCGCGATTCAGCCTCTAATTCGCACATATCCGCTGTAATTCGACTCTGTACTATCTAGTCATGTTAAGTTATCGTAACTGAGCACAATTCAACACCACAATGATCAATTTTGCTCGTTTTGAACGAATTATGCTCATTTTCGCTCGATTCAGCCTCTAATTCGCACATATCCGCTGTAATTCGACTCTGTACTATCTAGTTATGTTAAGTTATCCTATCTGAGCACAATTCGACACCACAATGAACAATTTTGCTCGTTTTGCACGAATTATGCTCATTTTCGCACGATTCAGCCTCTAATTCGCACATATCCGCTGTAATTCGACTCTGTACTATCTAGTCATGTTAAGTTATCGTAACTGAGCACAATTCAACACCACAATGAACAATTTTGCTCGTTTTGAACGAATTATGCTCATTTTCGAACGATTCAGCCTCTAATTCGCACATATCCGCTGTAATTCGACTCTGTACTATCTAGTCATGTTAAGTTATCGTAACTGAGCACAATTCAACACCACAATGAACAATTTTGCTCGTTTTGAACGAATTATGCTCATTTTCGCACGATTCAGCCTCTAATTCGCACATATCCGCTGTAATTCGACTCTGTACTGTCTAGTCATGTTAAGTTATCGTAACTGAGCACAATTCAACACCGCAATGAACAATTTTGCTCGTTTTGAACGAATTTTGCTCATTTTCGAACGATTCAGCCTCTAATTCGCACATATCCGCTGTAATTCGACTCTGTACTATCTAGTTATGTTAAGTTATCCTATCTGAGCACAATTCAACACCACAATGAACAATTTTGCTCGTTTTGCACGAATTATGCTCATTTTCGCACGATTCAGCCTCTAATTCGCACATATCCGCTGTAATTCGACTCTGTACTATCTAGTTATGTTAAGTTATCCTATCTGAGCACAATTCAACACGACAATGAACAATTTTGCTCGTTTTGCACGAATTTTGCTCGTTTTGAACGAATTTTGCTCATTTTCGAACGATTCTGCCTCTAATTCGCACATATCCGCTGTAATTCGACTCTGTACTATCTAGTTATGTTAAGTTATCCTATCTGAGCACAATTCAACACCACAATGAACAATTTTGCTCGTTTTGCACGAATTATGCTCATTTTCGCACGATTCAGCCTCTAATTCGCACATATCCGCTGTAATTCGACTCTGTACTATCTAGTCATGTTAAGTTATCGTAACTGAGCACAATTCAACACCACAATGAACAATTTTGCTCGTTTTGAACGAATTTTGCTCATTTTCGAACGATTCAGCCTCTAATTCGCACATATCCGCTGTAATTCGACTCTGTACTATCTAGTTATGTTAAGTTATCCTATCTGAGCACAATTCGACACCACAATGAACAATTTTGCTCGTTTTGCACGAATTATGCTCATTTTCGCACGATTCAGCCTCTAATTCGCACATATCCGCTGTAATTCGACCCTGTACTATCTAGTCATGTTAAGTTATCGTAACTGAGCACAATTCAACACCGCAATGAACAATTTTGCTCGTTTTGAACGAATTATGCTCATTTTCGCACGATTCAGCCTCTAATTCGCACATATCCGCTGTAATTCGACTCTGTACTATCTAGTTATGTTAAGTTATCCTATCTGAGCACAATTCAACACCACAATGATCAATTTTGCTCGTTTTGCACGAATTATGCTCATTTTCGCACGATTCAGCCTCTAATTCGCAGATATCCGCTGTAATTCGACTCTGTACTATCTAGTCATGTTAAGTTATCGTAACTGAGCACAATTCAACACCACAATGAACAATTTTGCTCGTTTTGAACGAATTATGCTCATTTTCGCACGATTCAGCCTCTAATTCGCACATATCCACTGTAATTCGGCTCTGTACTATCTAGTTATGTTAAGTTATCCTATCTGAGCACAATTCGACACCACAATGAACAATTTTGCTCGTTTTGCGCGAATTATGCTCATTTTCGCACGATTCAGCCTCTAATTCGCACATATCCGCTGTAATTCGACCCTGTACTATCTAGTCATGTTAAGTTATCGTAACTGAGCACAATTCAACACCACAATGAACAATTTTGCTCGTTTTGAACGAATTATGCTCATTTTCGCACGATTCAGCCTCTAATTCGCACATATCCGCTGTAATTCGACTCTGTCCTATCTAGTTATGTTAAGTTATCCTATCAGAGCACAATTCAACACCACTACGAACAATTTTGCTCGTTTTGCACGAATTATGCTCATTTTCGCACGATTCAGCCTCTAATTCGCACATATCCGATGCAATTCTACTGTGTACTATCTAATTATGTTAAGTTATCCTATCTGAGCACAATTCAACACCACAATGAACAATTTTGCTCGTTTTGCACGAATTATGCTCATTTTCGCACGATTCAGCCTCTAATTCGCACATATCCGCTGTAATTCGACTCTGTACTATCTAGTCATGTTAAGTTATCGTAACTGAGCACAATTCAACACCACAATGAACAATTTTGCTCGTTTTGAACGAATTATGCTCATTTTCGCACGATTCAGCCTCTAATTCGCACATATCCGCTGTAATTCGACTCTGTACTATCTAGTTATGTTAAGTTATCCTATCTGAGCACAATTCCACACCACAATGAACAATTTTGCTCGTTTTGCACGAATTATGCTCATTTTCGCACGATTCAGCCTCTAATTCGCACATATCCGCTGTAATTCGACTCTGTACTATCTACTTATGTTAAGTTATCCTATCAGAGCACAATTCAACACCACTACGAACAATTTTGCTCGTTTTGCACGAATTTTGCTCGTTTTGAACGAATTTTGCACATTTTCGAACGATTCAGCCTCTAATTCGCACATATCCGCTGTAATTCGACTCTGTACTATCTACTTATGTTAAGTTATCCTATCTGAGCACAATTCAACACCACAATGAACAATTTTGCTCGTTTTGCACGAATTTTGCTCGTTTTGAACGAATTTTGCACATTTTCGCACGATTCAGCCTCTAATTCGCACATATCCGCTGTAATTCGACTCTGTACTATCTAGTTATGTTAAGTTATCCTATCTGAGCACAATTCAACACCACAATGAACAATTTTGCTCGTTTTGCACGAATTTTGCTCGTTTTGAACGAATTTTGCTCATTTTCGTACGATTCAGCCTCTAATTCGCACATATCCGCTGTAATTCGACTCTGTACTATCTAGTTATGTTAAGTTATCCTATCTGAGCACAATTCAACACCACAATGAACAATTTTGCTCGTTTTGCACGAATTATGCTCATTTTCGCACGATTCAGCCTCTAATTCGCACATATCCGCTGTAATTCGACTCTGTTCTATCTAGTTATGTTAAGTTATCCTATCTGAGCACAATTCAACACCACAATGAACAATTTTGCTCGTTTTGCACGAATTTTACTCGTTTTGAACGAATTTTGCACATTTTCGAACGATTCAGCCTCTAATTCGCACATATCCGCTGTAATTCGACTCTGTACTATCTAGTCATGTTAAGTTATCGTAACTGAGCACAATTCAACACCACAATGAACAATTTTGCTCGTTTTGAACGAATTTTGCTCGTTTTGAACGAATTTTGCTCATTTTCGAACGATTCTGCCTCTAATTCGCACATATCCGCTGTAATTCGACTCTGTACTATCTAGTTATGTTAAGTTATCCTATCTGAGCACAATTCAACACCACAATGAACAATTTTGCTCGTTTTGCACGAATTATGCTTATTTTCGCACGATTCAGCCTCTAATTCGCACATATCCGCTGTAATTCGACTCTGTACTATCTAGTCATGTTAAGTTATCGTAACTGAGCACAATTCAACACCACAATGAACTATTTTGCTCGTTTTGAACGAATTATGCTCATTTTCGCACGATTCAGCTTCTAATTCGCACATATCCGCTGTAATTCGACTCTGTACTATCTAGTCATGTTAAGTTATCGTAACTGAGCACAATTCAACACCACAATGAACAATTTTGCTCGTTTTGAACGAATTTTGCTCATTTTCGAACGATTCAGCCTCTAATTCGCACATATCCGCTGTAATTCGACTCTGTACTATCTAGTTATGTTAAGTTATCCTATCTGAGCACAACTCAACACCACAATGAACAATTTTGCTCGTTTTGCACGAATTTTGCTCGTTTTGAACGAATTTTGCTCATTTTCGAACGATTCTGCCTCTAATTCGCACATATCCGCTGTAATTCGACTCTGTACTATCTAGTCATGTTAAGTTATCCTATCTGAGCACAATTCAACACCACAATGAACAATTTTGCTCGTTTTGCACGAATTATGCTCATTTTCGCACGATTCAGCCTCTAATTCGCACATATTCGCTGTAATTCGACTCTGTACTATCTAGTCATGTTAAGTTATCGTAACTGAGCACAATTCAACACCACAATGAACAATTTTGCTCGTTTTGAACGAATTATGCTCATTTTCGCACGATTCAGCCTCTAATTCGCACATATCCGCTGTAATTCGACTCTGTACTATCTAGTCATGTTAAGTTATCGTAACTGAGCACAATTCAACACCGCAATGAACAATTTTGCTCGTTTTGAACGAATTATGCTCATTTTCGCACGATTCAGCCTCTAATTCGCACATATCCGCTGTAATTCGACTCTGTACTATATAGTTATGTTAAGTTATCCTATCTGAGCACAATTCAACACCACAATGAACAATTTTGCTCGTTTTGCACGAATTATGCTCATTTTCGCACGATTCAGCCTCTAATTCGCACATATTCGCTGTAATTCGACTCTGTACTATCTAGTCATGTTAAGTTATCGTAACTGAGCACAATTCAACACCACAATGAACAATTTTGCTCGTTTTGAACGAATTATGCTCATTTTCGCACGATTCAGCCTCTAATTCGCACATATCCGCTGTAATTCGACTCTGTACTATCTAGTCATGTTAAGTTATCGTAACTGAGCACAATTCAACACCACAATGAACAATTTTGCTCGTTTTGATCGAATTATGCTCATTTTCGCACGATTCAGCCTCTAATTCGCACATATCCGCTGTAATTCGACTCTGTAGTATCTAGTTATGTTAAGTTATCCTATCTGAGCACAACTCAACACCACAATGAACAATTTTGCTCGTTTTGCACGAATTATGCTCATTTTCGCACGATTCAGCCTCTAATTCGCACATATCCGCTGTAATTCGACTCTGTACTATCTAGTCATGTTAAGTTATCGTAACTGAGCACAATTCAACACCGCAATGAACAATTTTGCTCGTTTTGAACGAATTATGCTCATTTTCGCACGATTCAGCCTCTAATTCGCACATATCCGCTGTAATTCGACTCTGTACTATCTAGTCATGTTAAGTTATCGTAACTGAGCACAATTCAACACCACAATGAACAATCTTGCTCGTTTTGAACGAATTTTGCTCATTTTCGAACGATTCAGCCTCTAATTCGCACATATCCGCTGTAATTCGACTCTGTACCATCTAGTTATGTTAAGTTATCCTATCTGAGCACAATTCGACACCACAATGAACAATTTTGCTCGTTTTGAACGAATTATGCTCATTTTCCCACGATTCAGCCTCTAATTCGCACATATCCGCTGTAATTCGACTCTGTACCATCTAGTTATGTTAAGTTATCCTATCTGAGCACAATTCGACACCACAATGAACAATTTTGCTCGTTTTGAACGAATTATGCTCATTTTCGCACGATTCAGCCTCTAATTCGCACATATCCGCTGTAATTCGACTCTGTACTATCTAGTCATGTTAAGTTATCGTAACTGAGCACAATTCAACACCACAATGAACAATTTTGCTCGTTTTGAACGAATTATGCTCATTTTCGCACGATTCAGCCTCTAATTCGCACATATCCGCTGTAATTCGACTCTGTACTATCTAGTCATGTTAAGTTATCGTAACTGAGCACAATTCAACACCGCAATGAACAATTTTGCTCGTTTTGAACGAATTATGCTCATTTTCGCACGATTCAGCCTCTAATTCGCACATATCCGCTGTAATTCGACTCTGTACTATATAGTTATGTTAAGTTATCCTATCTGAGCACAATTCAACACCACAATGAACAATTTTGCTCGTTTTGCACGAATTATGCTCATTTTCGCACGATTCAGCCTCTAATTCGCACATATCCGCTGTAATTCGACTCTGTACTATCTAGTCATGTTAAGTTATCGTAACTGAGCACAATTCAACACCACAATGAACTATTTTGCTCGTTTTGAACGAATTATGCTCATTTTCGCACGATTCAGCCTCTAATTCGCACATATCCGCTGTAATTCGACTCTGTACTATCTAGTCATGTTAAGTTATCGTAACTGAGCACAATTCAACACCACAATGAACAATTTTGCTCGTTTTGAACGAATTTTGCTCATTTTCGAACGATTCAGCCTCTAATTCGCACATATCCGCTGTAATTCGACTCTGTACTATCTAGTCATGCTAAGTTATCGTAACTGAGCACAATTCAACACCACAATGAACAATTTTGCTCGTTTTGAACGAATTTTGCACATTTTCGAACGATTCAGCCTCTAATTCGCACATATCCGCTGTAATTCGACTCTGTACTATCTACTTATGTTAAGTTATCCTATCTGAGCACAATTCAACACCACAATGAACAATTTTGCTCGTTTTGCACGAATTTTGCTCGTTTTGAACGAATTTTGCACATTTTCGCACGATTCAGCCTCTAATTCGCACATATCCGCTGTAATTCGACTCTGTACTATCTAGTTATGTTAAGTTATCCTATCTGAGCACAACTCAACACCACAATGAACAATTTTGCTCGTTTTGCACGAATTTTGCTCGTTTTGAACGAATTTTGCTCATTTTCGAACGATTCTGCCTCTAATTCGCACATATCCGCTGTAATTCGACTCTGTACTATATAGTTATGTTAAGTTATCCTATCTGAGCACAATTCAACACCACAATGAACAATTTTGCTCGTTTTGCACGAATTATGCTCATTTTCGCACGATTCAGCCTCTAATTCGCACATATTCGCTGTAATTCGACTCTGTACTATCTAGTCATGTTAAGTTATCGTAACTGAGCACAATTCAACACCACAATGAACAATTTTGCTCGTTTTGAACGAATTATGCTCATTTTCGCACGATTCAGCCTCTAATTCGCACATATCCGCTGTAATTCGACTCTGTACTATCTAGTCATGTTAAGTTATCGTAACTGAGCACAATTCAACACCACAATGAACAATTTTGCTCGTTTTGAACGAATTATGCTCATTTTCGCACGATTCAGCCTCTAATTCGCACATATCCGCTGTAATTCGACTCTGTACTATCTAGTCATGTTAAGTTATCGTAACTGAGCACAATTCAACACCGCAATGAACAATTTTGCTCGTTTTGAACGAATTATGCTCATTTTCGCACGATTCAGCCTCTAATTCGCACATATCCGCTGTAATTCGACTCTGTACTATATAGTTAGGTTAAGTTATCCTATCTGAGCACAATTCAACACCACAATGAACAATTTTGCTCGTTTTGCACGAATTATGCTCATTTTCGCACGATTCAGCCTCTAATTCGCACATATCCGCTGTAATTCGACTCTGTACTATCTAGTCATGTTAAGTTATCGTAACTGAGCACAATTCAACACCACAATGAACTATTTTGCTCGTTTTGAACGAATTATGCTCATTTTCGCACGATTCAGCCTCTAATTCGCACATATCCGCTGTAATTCGACTCTGTACTATCTAGTCATGTTAAGTTATCGTAACTGAGCACAATTCAACACCACAATGAACAATTTTGCTCGTTTTGAACGAATTTTGCTCATTTTCGAACGATTCAGCCTCTAATTCGCACATATCCGCTGTAATTCGACTCTGTACTATCTAGTCATGCTAAGTTATCGTAACTGAGCACAATTCAACACCACAATGAACAATTTTGCTCGTTTTGAACGAATTTTGCACATTTTCGAACGATTCAGCCTCTAATTCGCACATATCCGCTGTAATTCGACTCTGTACTATCTACTTATGTTAAGTTATCCTATCTGAGCACAATTCAACACCACAATGAACAATTTTGCTCGTTTTGCACGAATTTTGCTCGTTTTGAACGAATTTTGCACATTTTCGCACGATTCAGCCTCTAATTCGCACATATCCGCTGTAATTCGACTCTGTACTATCTAGTTATGTTAAGTTATCCTATCTGAGCACAACTCAACACCACAATGAACAATTTTGCTCGTTTTGCACGAATTTTGCTCGTTTTGAACGAATTTTGCTCATTTTCGAACGATTCTGCCTCTAATTCGCACATATCCGCTGTAATTCGACTCTGTACTATATAGTTATGTTAAGTTATCCTATCTGAGCACAATTCAACACCACAATGAACAATTTTGCTCGTTTTGCACGAATTATGCTCATTTTCGCACGATTCAGCCTCTAATTCGCACATATTCGCTGTAATTCGACTCTGTACTATCTAGTCATGTTAAGTTATCGTAACTGAGCACAATTCAACACCACAATGAACAATTTTGCTCGTTTTGAACGAATTATGCTCATTTTCGCACGATTCAGCCTCTAATTCGCACATATCCGCTGTAATTCGACTCTGTACTATCTAGTCATGTTAAGTTATCGTAACTGAGCACAATTCAACACCACAATGAACAATTTTGCTCGTTTTGAACGAATTATGCTCATTTTCGCACGATTCAGCCTCTAATTCGCACATATCCGCTGTAATTCGACTCTGTACTATCTAGTCATGTTAAGTTATCGTAACTGAGCACAATTCAACACCGCAATGAACAATTTTGCTCGTTTTGAACGAATTATGCTCATTTTCGCACGATTCAGCCTCTAATTCGCACATATCCGCTGTAATTCGACTCTGTACTATATAGTTATGTTAAGTTATCCTATCTGAGCACAATTCAACACCACAATGAACAATTTTGCTCGTTTTGCACGAATTATGCTCATTTTCGCACGATTCAGCCTCTAATTCGCACATATTCGCTGTAATTCGACTCTGTACTATCTAGTCATGTTAAGTTATCGTAACTGAGCACAATTCAACACCACAATGAACAATTTTGCTCGTTTTGAACGAATTATGCTCATTTTCGCACGATTCAGCCTCTAATTCGCACATATCCGCTGTAATTCGACTCTGTACTATCTAGTCATGTTAAGTTATCGTAACTGAGCACAATTCAACACCACAATGAACAATTTTGCTCGTTTTGAACGAATTATGCTCATTTTCGCACGATTCAGCCTCTAATTCGCACATATCCGCTGTAATTCGACTCTGTAGTATCTAGTTATGTTAAGTTATCCTATCTGAGCACAACTCAACACCACAATGAACAATTTTGCTCGTTTTGCACGAATTATGCTCATTTTCGCACGATTCAGCCTCTAATTCGCACATATCCGCTGTAATTCGACTCTGTACTATCTAGTCATGTTAAGTTATCGTAACTGAGCACAATTCAACACCGCAATGAACAATTTTGCTCGTTTTGAACGAATTATGCTCATTTTCGCACGATTCAGCCTCTAATTCGCACATATCCGCTGTAATTCGACTCTGTACTATCTAGTCATGTTAAGTTATCGTAACTGAGCACAATTCAACACCACAATGAACAATCTTGCTCGTTTTGAACGAATTTTGCTCATTTTCGAACGATTCAGCCTCCAATTCGCACATATCCGCTGTAATTCGACTCTGTACCATCTAGTTATGTTAAGTTATCCTATCTGAGCACAATTCGACACCACAATGAACAATTTTGCTCGTTTTGAACGAATTATGCTCATTTTCCCACGATTCAGCCTCTAATTCGCACATATCCGCTGTAATTCGACTCTGTACCATCTAGTTATGTTAAGTTATCCTATCTGAGCACAATTCGACACCACAGTGAACAATTTTGCTCGTTTTGAACGAATTATGCTCATTTTCGCACGATTCAGCCTCTAATTCGCACATATCCGCTGTAATTCGACTCTGTACTATCTAGTCATGTTAAGTTATCGTAACTGAGCACAATTCAACACCACAATGAACAATTTTGCTCGTTTTGAACGAATTATGCTCATTTTCGCACGATTCAGCCTCTAATTCGCACATATCCGCTGTAATTCGACTCTGTACTATCTAGTCATGTTAAGTTATCGTAACTGAGCACAATTCAACACCGCAATGAACAATTTTGCTCGTTTTGAACGATTTATGCTCATTTTCGCACGATTCAGCCTCTAATTCGCACATATCCGCTGTAATTCGACTCTGTACTATATAGTTATGTTAAGTTATCCTATCTGAGCACAATTCAACACCACAATGAACAATTTTGCTCGTTTTGCACGAATTATGCTCATTTTCGCACGATTCAGCCTCTAATTCGCACATATTCGCTGTAATTCGACTCTGTACTATCTAGTCATGTTAAGTTATCGTAACTGAGCACAATTCAACACCACAATGAACAATTTTGCTCGTTTTGCACGAATTTTGCTCGTTTTGAACGAATTTTGCACATTTTCGCACGATTCAGCCTCTAATTCGCACATATCCGCTGTAATTCGACTCTGTACTATCTAGTTATGTTAAGTTATCCTATCTGAGCACAATTCAACACCACAATGAACAATTTTGCTCGTTTTGCACGAATTTTGCTCGTTTTGAACGAATTTTGCTCATTTTCGTACGATTCAGCCTCTAATTCGCACATATCCGCTGTAATTCGACTCTGTACTATCTAGTTATGTTAAGTTATCCTATCTGAGCACAATTCAACACCACAATGAACAATTTTGCTCGTTTTGCACGAATTATGCTCATTTTCGCACGATTCAGCCTCTAATTCGCACATATCCGCTGTAATTCGACTCTGTTCTATCTAGTTATGTTAAGTTATCCTATCTGAGCACAATTCAACACCACAATGAACAATTTTGCTCGTTTTGCACGAATTTTGCTCGTTTTGAACGAATTTTGCACATTTTCGAACGATTCAGCCTCTAATTCGCACATATCCGCTGTAATTCGACTCTGTACTATCTAGTCATGTTAAGTTATCGTAACTGAGCACAATTCAACACCACAATGAACAATTTTGCTCGTTTTGAACGAATTTTGCTCGTTTTGAACGAATTTTGCTCATTTTCGAACGATTCTGCCTCTAATTCGCACATATCCGCTGTAATTCGACTCTGTACTATCTAGTTATGTTAAGTTATCCTATCTGAGCACAATTCAACACCACAATGAACAATTTTGCTCGTTTTGCACGAATTATGCTTATTTTCGCACGATTCAGCCTCTAATTCGCACATATCCGCTGTAATTCGACTCTGTACTATCTAGTCATGTTAAGTTATCGTAACTGAGCACAATTCAACACCACAATGAACTATTTTGCTCGTTTTGAACGAATTATGCTCATTTTCGCACGATTCAGCCTCTAATTCGCACATATCCGCTGTAATTCGACTCTGTACTATCTAGTCATGTTAAGTTATCGTAACTGAGCACAATTCAACACCACAATGAACAATTTTGCTCGTTTTGAACGAATTTTGCTCATTTTCGAACGATTCAGCCTTTAATTCGCACATATCCGCTGTAATTCGACTCTGTACTATCTAGTTATGTTAAGTTATCCTATCTGAGCACAACTCAACACCACAATGAACAATTTTGCTCGTTTTGCACGAATTTTGCTCGTTTTGAACGAATTTTGCTCATTTTCGAACGATTCTGCCTCTAATTCGCACATATCCGCTGTAATTCGACTCTGTACTATCTAGTTATGTTAAGTTATCCTATCTGAGCACAATTCAACACCACAATGAACAATTTTGCTCGTTTTGCACGAATTATGCTCATTTTCGCACGATTCAGCCTCTAATTCGCACATATTCGCTGTAATTCGACTCTGTACTATCTAGTCATGTTAAGTTATCGTAACTGAGCACAATTCAACACCACAATGAGCAATTTTGCTCGTTTTGAACGAATTATGCTCATTTTCGCACGATTCAGCCTCTAATTCGCACATATCCGCTGTAATTCGACTCTGTACTATCTAGTCATGCTAAGTTATCGTAACTGAGCACAATTCAACACCACAATGAACAATTTTGCTCGTTTTGAACGAATTTTGCACATTTTCGAACGATTCAGCCTCTAATTCGCACATATCCGCTGTAATTCGACTCTGTACTATCTACTTATGTTAAGTTATCCTATCTGAGCACAATTCAACACCACAATGAACAATTTTGCTCGTTTTGCACGAATTTTGCTCGTTTTGAACGAATTTTGCACATTTTCGCACGATTCAGCCTCTAATTCGCACATATCCGCTGTAATTCGACTCTGTACTATCTAGTTATGTTAAGTTATCCTATCTGAGCACAACTCAACACCACAATGAACAATTTTGCTCGTTTTGCACGAATTTTGCTCGTTTTGAACGAATTTTGCTCATTTTCGAACGATTCTGCCTCTAATTCGCACATATCCGCTGTAATTCGACTCTGTACTATATAGTTATGTTAAGTTATCCTATCTGAGCACAATTCAACACCACAATGAACAATTTTGCTCGTTTTGCACGAATTATGCTCATTTTCGCACGATTCAGCCTCTAATTCGCACATATTCGCTGTAATTCGACTCTGTACTATCTAGTCATGTTAAGTTATCGTAACTGAGCACAATTCAACACCACAATGAACAATTTTGCTCGTTTTGAACGAATTATGCTCATTTTCGCACGATTCAGCCTCTAATTCGCACATATCCGCTGTAATTCGACTCTGTACTATCTAGTCATGTTAAGTTATCGTAACTGAGCACAATTCAACACCACAATGAACAATTTTGCTCGTTTTGAACGAATTATGCTCATTTTCGCACGATTCAGCCTCTAATTCGCACATATCCGCTGTAATTCGACTCTGTACTATCTAGTCATGTTAAGTTATCGTAACTGAGCACAATTCAACACCGCAATGAACAATTTTGCTCGTTTTGAACGAATTATGCTCATTTTCGCACGATTCAGCCTCTAATTCGCACATATCCGCTGTAATTCGACTCTGTACTATATAGTTATGTTAAGTTATCCTATCTGAGCACAATTCAACACCACAATGAACAATTTTGCTCGTTTTGCACGAATTATGCTCATTTTCGCACGATTCAGCCTCTAATTCGCACATATTCGCTGTAATTCGACTCTGTACTATCTAGTCATGTTAAGTTATCGTAACTGAGCACAATTCAACACCACAATGAACAATTTTGCTCGTTTTGAACGAATTATGCTCATTTTCGCACGATTCAGCCTCTAATTCGCACATATCCGCTGTAATTCGACTCTGTACTATCTAGTCATGTTAAGTTATCGTAACTGAGCACAATTCAACACCACAATGAACAATTTTGCTCGTTTTGAACGAATTATGCTCATTTTCGCACGATTCAGCCTCTAATTCGCACATATCCGCTGTAATTCGACTCTGTAGTATCTAGTTATGTTAAGTTATCCTATCTGAGCACAACTCAACACCACAATGAACAATTTTGCTCGTTTTGCACGAATTATGCTCATTTTCGCACGATTCAGCCTCTAATTCGCACATATCCGCTGTAATTCGACTCTGTACTATCTAGTCATGTTAAGTTATCGTAACTGAGCACAATTCAACACCGCAATGAACAATTTTGCTCGTTTTGAACGAATTATGCTCATTTTCGCACGATTCAGCCTCTAATTCGCACATATCCGCTGTAATTCGACTCTGTACTATCTAGTCATGTTAAGTTATCGTAACTGAGCACAATTCAACACCACAATGAACAATCTTGCTCGTTTTGAACGAATTTTGCTCATTTTCGAACGATTCAGCCTCTAATTCGCACATATCCGCTGTAATTCGACTCTGTACCATCTAGTTATGTTAAGTTATCCTATCTGAGCACAATTCGACACCACAATGAACAATTTTGCTCGTTTTGAACGAATTATGCTCATTTTCCCACGATTCAGCCTCTAATTCGCACATATCCGCTGTAATTCGACTCTGTACCATCTAGTTATGTTAAGTTATCCTATCTGAGCACAATTCGACACCACAATGAACAATTTTGCTCGTTTTGAACGAATTATGCTCATTTTCGCACGATTCAGCCTCTAATTCGCACATATCCGCTGTAATTCGACTCTGTACCATCTAGTCATGTTAAGTTATCGTAACTGAGCACAATTCAACACCACAATGAACAATTTTGCTCGTTTTGAACGAATTATGCTCATTTTCGCACGATTCAGCCTCTAATTCGCACATATTCGCTGTAATTCGACTCTGTACTATCTAGTCATGTTAAGTTATCGTAACTGAGCACAATTCAACACCACAATGAACAATTTTGCTCGTTTTGAACGAATTATGCTCATTTTCGCACGATTCAGCCTCTAATTCGCACATATCCGCTGTAATTCGACTCTGTACTATCTAGTCATGTTAAGTTATCGTAACTGAGCACAATTCAACACCACAATGAACAATTTTGCTCGTTTTGAACGAATTATGCTCATTTTCGCACGATTCAGCCTCTAATTCGCACATATCCGCTGTAATTCGACTCTGTACTATCTAGTTATGTTAAGTTATCCTATCTGAGCACAACTCAACACCACAATGAACAATTTTGCTCGTTTTGCACGAATTTTGCTCGTTTTGAACGAATTTTGCTCATTTTCGAACGATTCTGCCTCTAATTCGCACATATCCGCTGTAATTCGACTCTGTACTATCTAGTTATGTTAAGTTATCCTATCTGAGCACAATTCAACACCACAATGAACAATTTTGCTCGTTTTGCACGAATTATGCTCATTTTCGCACGATTCAGCCTCTAATTCGCACATATTCGCTGTAATTCGACTCTGTACTATCTAGTCATGTTAAGTTATCGTAACTGAGCACAATTCAACACCACAATGAGCAATTTTGCTCGTTTTGAACGAATTATGCTCATTTTCGCACGATTCAGCCTCTAATTCGCACATATCCGCTGTAATTCGACTCTGTACTATCTAGTCATGCTAAGTTATCGTAACTGAGCACAATTCAACACCACAATGAACAATTTTGCTCGTTTTGAACGAATTTTGCACATTTTCGAACGATTCAGCCTCTAATTCGCACATATCCGCTGTAATTCGACTCTGTACTATCTACTTATGTTAAGTTATCCTATCTGAGCACAATTCAACACCACAATGAACAATTTTGCTCGTTTTGCACGAATTTTGCTCGTTTTGAACGAATTTTGCACATTTTCGCACGATTCAGCCTCTAATTCGCACATATCCGCTGTAATTCGACTCTGTACTATCTAGTTATGTTAAGTTATCCTATCTGAGCACAACTCAACACCACAATGAACAATTTTGCTCGTTTTGCACGAATTTTGCTCGTTTTGAACGAATTTTGCTCATTTTCGAACGATTCTGCCTCTAATTCGCACATATCCGCTGTAATTCGACTCTGTACTATATAGTTATGTTAAGTTATCCTATCTGAGCACAATTCAACACCACAATGAACAATTTTGCTCGTTTTGCACGAATTATGCTCATTTTCGCACGATTCAGCCTCTAATTCGCACATATTCGCTGTAATTCGACTCTGTACTATCTAGTCATGTTAAGTTATCGTAACTGAGCACAATTCAACACCACAATGAACAATTTTGCTCGTTTTGAACGAATTATGCTCATTTTCGCACGATTCAGCCTCTAATTCGCACATATCCGCTGTAATTCGACTCTGTACTATCTAGTCATGTTAAGTTATCGTAACTGAGCACAATTCAACACCACAATGAACAATTTTGCTCGTTTTGAACGAATTATGCTCATTTTCGCACGATTCAGCCTCTAATTCGCACATATCCGCTGTAATTCGACTCTGTACTATCTAGTCATGTTAAGTTATCGTAACTGAGCACAATTCAACACCGCAATGAACAATTTTGCTCGTTTTGAACGAATTATGCTCATTTTCGCACGATTCAGCCTCTAATTCGCACATATCCGCTGTAATTCGACTCTGTACTATATAGTTATGTTAAGTTATCCTATCTGAGCACAATTCAACACCACAATGAACAATTTTGCTCGTTTTGCACGAATTATGCTCATTTTCGCACGATTCAGCCTCTAATTCGCACATATTCGCTGTAATTCGACTCTGTACTATCTAGTCATGTTAAGTTATCGTAACTGAGCACAATTCAACACCACAATGAACAATTTTGCTCGTTTTGAACGAATTATGCTCATTTTCGCACGATTCAGCCTCTAATTCGCACATATCCGCTGTAATTCGACTCTGTACTATCTAGTCATGTTAAGTTATCGTAACTGAGCACAATTCAACACCACAATGAACAATTTTGCTCGTTTTGAACGAATTATGCTCATTTTCGCACGATTCAGCCTCTAATTCGCACATATCCGCTGTAATTCGACTCTGTAGTATCTAGTTATGTTAAGTTATCCTATCTGAGCACAACTCAACACCACAATGAACAATTTTGCTCGTTTTGCACGAATTATGCTCATTTTCGCACGATTCAGCCTCTAATTCGCACATATCCGCTGTAATTCGACTCTGTACTATCTAGTCATGTTAAGTTATCGTAACTGAGCACAATTCAACACCGCAATGAACAATTTTGCTCGTTTTGAACGAATTATGCTCATTTTCGCACGATTCAGCCTCTAATTCGCACATATCCGCTGTAATTCGACTCTGTACTATCTAGTCATGTTAAGTTATCGTAACTGAGCACAATTCAACACCACAATGAACAATCTTGCTCGTTTTGAACGAATTTTGCTCATTTTCGAACGATTCAGCCTCTAATTCGCACATATCCGCTGTAATTCGACTCTGTACCATCTAGTTATGTTAAGTTATCCTATCTGAGCACAATTCGACACCACAATGAACAATTTTGCTCGTTTTGAACGAATTATGCTCATTTTCCCACGATTCAGCCTCTAATTCGCACATATCCGCTGTAATTCGACTCTGTACCATCTAGTTATGTTAAGTTATCCTATCTGAGCACAATTCGACACCACAATGAACAATTTTGCTCGTTTTGAACGAATTATGCTCATTTTCGCACGATTCAGCCTCTAATTCGCACATATCCGCTGTAATTCGACTCTGTACCATCTAGTCATGTTAAGTTATCGTAACTGAGCACAATTCAACACCACAATGAACAATTTTGCTCGTTTTGAACGAATTATGCTCATTTTCGCACGATTCAGCCTCTAATTCGCACATATTCGCTGTAATTCGACTCTGTACTATCTAGTCATGTTAAGTTATCGTAACTGAGCACAATTCAACACCACAATGAACAATTTTGCTCGTTTTGAACGAATTATGCTCATTTTCGCACGATTCAGCCTCTAATTCGCACATATCCGCTGTAATTCGACTCTGTACTATCTAGTCATGTTAAGTTATCGTAACTGAGCACAATTCAACACCACAATGAACAATTTTGCTCGTTTTGAACGAATTATGCTCATTTTCGCACGATTCAGCCTCTAATTCGCACATATCCGCTGTAATTCGACTCTGTAGTATCTAGTTATGTTAAGTTATCCTATCTGAGCACAACTCAACACCACAATGAACAATTTTGCTCGTTTTGCACGAATTATGCTCATTTTCGCACGATTCAGCCTCTAATTCGCACATATCCGCTGTAATTCGACTCTGTACTATCTAGTCATGTTAAGTTATCGTAACTGAGCACAATTCAACACCGCAATGAACAAATTTGCTCGTTTTGAACGAATTATGCTCATTTTCGCACGATTCAGCCTCTAATTCGCACATATCCGCTGTAATTCGACTCTGTACTATCTAGTCATGTTAAGTTATCGTAACTGAGCACAATTCAACACCACAATGAACAATCTTGCTCGTTTTGAACGAATTTTGCTCATTTTCGAACGATTCAGCCTCTAATTCGCACATATCCGCTGTAATTCGACTCTGTACCATCTAGTTATGTTAAGTTATCCTATCTGAGCACAATTCGACACCACAATGAACAATTTTGCTCGTTTTGAACGAATTATGCTCATTTTCCCACGATTCAGCCTCTAATTCGCACATATCCGCTGTAATTCGACTCTGTACCATCTAGTTATGTTAAGTTATCCTATCTGAGCACAATTCGACACCACAATGAACAATTTTGCTCGTTTTGAACGAATTATGCTCATTTTCCCACGATTCAGCCTCTAATTCGCACATATCCGCTGTAATTCGACTCTGTACTATCTAGTCATGTTAAGTTATCGTAACTGAGCACAATTCAACACCACAATGAACAATTTTGCTCGTTTTGAACGAATTATGCTCATTTTCGCGCGATTCAGCCTCTAATTCGCACATATCCGCTGTAATTCGACTCTGTACTATCTAGTCATGTTAAGTTATCGTAACTGAGCACAATTCAACACCACAATGAACAATTTTGCTCGTTTTGAACGAATTATGCTCATTTTCGCACGATTCAGCCTCTAATTCGCACATATCCGCTGTAATTCGACTCTGTAGTATCTAGTTATGTTAAGTTATCCTATCTGAGCACAACTCAACACCACAATGAACAATTTTGCTCGTTTTGCACGAATTATGCTCATTTTCGCACGATTCAGCCTCTAATTCGCACATATTCGCTGTAATTCGACTCTGTACTATCTAGTCATGTTAAGTTATCGTAACTGAGCACAATTCAACACCACAATGAACAATTTTGCTCGTTTTGAACGAATTATGCTCATTTTCGCACGATTCAGCCTCTAATTCGCACATATCCGCTGTAATTCGACTCTGTACTATCTAGTCATGTTAAGTTATCGTAACTGAGCACAATTCAACACCACAATGAACAATTTTGCTCGTTTTGAACGAATTATGCTCATTTTCGCACGATTCAGCCTCTAATTCGCACATATCCGCTGTAATTCGACTCTGTACTATCTAGTCATGTTAAGTTATCGTAACTGAGCACAATTCAACACCGCAATGAACAATTTTGCTCGTTTTGAACGAATTATGCTCATTTTCGCGCGATTCAGCCTCTAATTCGCACATATCCGCTGTAATTCGACTCTGTACTATCTAGTCATGTTAAGTTATCGTAACTGAGCACAATTCAACACCACAATGAACAATTTTGCTCGTTTTGAACGAATTATGCTCATTTTCGCACGATTCAGCCTCTAATTCGCACATATCCGCTGTAATTCGACTCTGTAGTATCTAGTTATGTTAAGTTATCCTATCTGAGCACAACTCAACACCACAATGAACAATTTTGCTCGTTTTGCACGAATTATGCTCATTTTCGCACGATTCAGCCTCTAATTCGCACATATTCGCTGTAATTCGACTCTGTACTATCTAGTCATGTTAAGTTATCGTAACTGAGCACAATTCAACACCACAATGAACAATTTTGCTCGTTTTGAACGAATTATGCTCATTTTCGCACGATTCAGCCTCTAATTCGCACATATCCGCTGTAATTCGACTCTGTACTATCTAGTCATGTTAAGTTATCGTAACTGAGCACAATTCAACACCACAATGAACAATTTTGCTCGTTTTGAACGAATTATGCTCATTTTCGCACGATTCAGCCTCTAATTCGCACATATCCGCTGTAATTCGACTCTGTACTATCTAGTCATGTTAAGTTATCGTAACTGAGCACAATTCAACAACACAATGAACAATTTTGCTCGTTTTGAACGAATTATGCTCATTTTCGCACGATTCAGCCTCTAATTCGCACATATCCGCTGTAATTCGACTCTGTACCATCTAGTTATGTTAAGTTATCCTATCTGAGCACAATTCGACACCACAATGAACAATTTTGCTCGTTTTGAACGAATTATGCTCATTTTCCCACGATTCAGCCTCTAATTCGCACATATCCGCTGTAATTCGACTCTGTACTATCTAGTCATGTTAAGTTATCGTAACTGAGCACAATTCAACACCACAATGAACAATTTTGCTCGTTTTGAACGAATTATGCTCATTTTCGCACGATTCAGCCTCTAATTCGCACATATCCGCTGTAATTCGACTCTGTACTATCTAGTCATGTTAAGTTATCGTAACTGAGCACAATTCAACACCACAATGAACAATTTTGCTCGTTTTGAACGAATTATGCTCATTTTCGCACGATTCAGCCTCTAATTCGCACATATCCGCTGTAATTCGACTCTGTACTATCTAGTCATGTTAAGTTATCGTAACTGAGCACAATTCAACACCGCAATGAACAATTTTGCTCGTTTTGAACGAATTATGCTCATTTTCGCACGATTCAGCCTCTAATTCGCACATATCCGCTGTAATTCGACTCTGTACTATCTAGTCATGTTAAGTTATCGTAACTGAGCACAATTCAACACCACAATGAACAATTTTGCTCGTTTTGAACGAATTATGCTCATTTTCGCACGATTCAGCCTCTAATTCGCACATATCCGCTGTAATTCGACTCTGTACTATCTAGTTATGTTAAGTTATCCTATCTGAGCACAACTCAACACCACAATGAACAATTTTGCTCGTTTTGCACGAATTATGCTCATTTTCGCACGATTCAGCCTCTAATTCGCACATATCCGCTGTAATTCGACTCTGTACTATCTAGTCATGTTAAGTTATCGTAACTGAGCACAATTCAACACCGCAATGAACAATTTTGCTCGTTTTGAACGAATTATGCTCATTTTCGCACGATTCAGCCTCTAATTCGCACATATCCGCTGTAATTCGACTCTGTACTATCTAGTTATGTTAAGTTATCCTATCTGAGCACAATTCGACACCACAATGAACAATTTTGCACGTTTTGCACGAATTATGCTCATTTTCGCACGATTCAGCCTCTAATTCGCACATATCCGCTGTAATTCGACTCTGTACTATCTAGTCATGTTAAGTTATTGTGACTGAGCACAATTCAACACCACAATGAACAATTTTGCTCGTTTTGCACGAATTATGCTCATTTTCGCACGATTCAGCCTCTAATTCGCACATATCCGCTGTAATTCGACTCTGTACTATCTAGTCATGTTAAGTTATCGTAACTGAGCACAATTCAACACCACAATGAACAATTTTGTTCGTTTTGAACGAATTTTGCTCGTTTTGAACGAATTTTGCTCATTTTCGAACGATTCTGCCTCTAATTCGCACATATCCGCTGTAATTCGACTCTGTACTCTCTAGTTATGTTAAGTTATCCTATCTGAGCACAATTCAACACCACAATGAACAATTTTGCTCGTTTTGCACGAATTATGCTCATTTTCGCACGATTCAGCCTCTAATTCGCACATATCCGCTGTAATTCGACTCTGTACTATCTAGTCATGTTAAGTTATCGTAACTGAGCACAATTCAACACCACAATGAACAATTTTGCTCGTTTTGAACGAATTATGCTCATTTTCGCACGATTCAGCCTCTAATTCGCACATATCCGCTGTAATTCGACTCTGTACTATCTAGTCATGTTAAGTTATCGTAACTGAGCACAATTCAACACCACAATGAACAATTTTGCTCGTTTTGAACGAATTATGCTCATTTTCGCACGATTCAGCCTCTAATTCGCACATATCCGCTGTAATTCGACTCTGTACTATCTAGTTATGTTAAGTTATCCTATCTGAGCACAATTCAACACCACAATGAACAATTTTGCTCCTTTTGCACGAATTATGTTCATTTTCGCACGATTCAGGCTCTAATTCGCACATATCCGCTGTAATTCGACTCTGTACTATCTAGTCATGTTAAGTTATCGTAACTGAGCGCAATTCAACACCACAATGAACAATTTTGCTCGTTTTGCACGAATTATGCTCATTTTCGCACGATTCAGCCTCTAATTCGCACATATCCGCTGTAATTCGACTCTGTACTATCTAGTCATGTTAAGTTATCGTAACTGAGCACAATTCAACACCACAATGAACAATTTTGCTCGTTTTGAACGAATTATGCTCATTTTCGCACGATTCAGCCTCTAATTCGCACATATCCGCTGTAGTTCGACTCTGTACTATCTAGTTATGTTAAGTTATCCTATCTGAGCACAATTCCACACCACAATGAACAATTTTGCTCGTTTGGCACGAATTATGCTCATTTTCGCACGATTCAGCCTCTAATTCGCACATATCCGCTGTAATTCGACTATGTACTATCTAGTCATGTTAAGTTATCGTAACTGAGCACAATTCAACACCACAATGAACAATTTTGCTCGTTTTGAACGAATTATGCTCATTTTCGCACGATTCAGCCACTAATTCGCACATATCCGCTGTAATTCGACTCTGTACTATCTAGTTATGTTAAGTTATCCTATCTGAGCACAATTCAACACCACAATGAACAATTTTGCCCTTTTTGCACGAATTATGCTCATTTTCGCACGATTCAGCCTCTAATTCGCACATATCCGCTGTAATTCGACTCTGTACTATCTACTTATGTTAAGTTATCCTATCAGAGCACAATTCAACACCACTACGAACAATTTTGCTCGTTTTGCACGAATTTTGCTCGTTTTGAACGAATTTTGCACATTTTCGAACGATTCAGCCTCTAATTCGCACATATCCGCTGTAATTCGACTCTGTACTATCTACTTATGTTAAGTTATCCTATCTGAGCACAATTCAACACCACAATGAACAATTTTGCTCGTTTTGCACGAATTTTGCTCGTTTTGAACGAATTTTGCACATTTTCGCACGATTCAGCCTCTAATTCGCACATATCCGCTGTAATTCGACTCTGTACTATCTAGTTATGTTAAGTTATCCTATCTGAGCACAATTCAACACCACAATGAACAATTTTGCTCGTTTTGCACGAATTTTGCTCGTTTTGAACGAATTTTGCTCATTTTCGTACGATTCAGCCTCTAATTCGCACATATCCGCTGTAATTCGACTCTGTACTATCTAGTTATGTTAAGTTATCCTATCTGAGCACAATTCAACACCACAATGAACAATTTTGCTCGTTTTGCACGAATTTTGCTCGTTTTGAACGAATTATGCTCATTTTCGCACGATTCAGCCTCTAATTCGCACATATCCGCTGTAATTCGACTCTGTACTAACTAGTTATGTTAAGTTATCCTATCTGAGCACAACTCAACACCACAATGAACAATTTTGCTCGTTTTGCACGAATTATGCTCATTTTCGCACGATTCAGCCTCTAATTCGCACATATCCGCTGTAATTCGACTCTGTACTATCTAGTCATGTTAAGTTATCGTAACTGAGCACAATTCAACACCGCAATGAACAATTTTGCTCGTTTTGAACGAATTATGCTCATTTTCGCACGATTCAGCCTCTAATTCGCACATATCCGCTGTAATTCGACTCTGTACTATCTAGTTATGTTAAGTTATCCTATCTGAGCACAATTCGACACCACAATGAACAATTTTGCTCGTTTTGCACGAATTATGCTCATTTTCGCACGATTCAGCCTCTAATTCGCACATATCCGCTGTAATTCGACTCTGTACTATCTAGTCATGTTAAGTTATCGTAACTGAGCACAATTCAACACCACAATGAACAATTTTGTTCGTTTTGAACGAATTTTGCTCGTTTTGAACGAATTATGCTCATTTTCGCACGATTCAGCCTCTAATTCGCACATATCCACTGTAATTCGGCTCTGTACTATCTAGTTATGTTAAGTTATCCTATCTGAGCACAATTCAACACCACAATGAACAATTTTGCTCGTTTTGCACGAATTATGCTCATTTTCGCACGATTCAGCCTCTAATTCGCACATATCCGCTGTAATTCGACTCTGTACTATCTAGTTATGTTAAGTTATCCTATCTGAGCACAATTCAACACGACAATGAACAATTTTGCTCGTTTTGCACGAATTTTGCTCGTTTTGAACGAATTTTGCTCATTTTCGAACGATTCAGCCTCTAATTCGCACATACCCGCTGTAATTCGACTCTGTACTATCTAGTTATGTTAAGTTATCCTATCTGAGCACAACTCAACACCACAATGAACAATTTTGCTCGTTTTGCACGAATTTTGCTCGTTTTGAACGAATTTTGCTCATTTTCGAACGATTCAGCCTCTAATTCGCACATATCCGCTGTAATTCGACTCTGTACTATCTAGTTATGTTAAGTTATCCTATCTGAGCACAATTCGACACCACAATGAACAATTTTGCTCGTTTTGCACAAATTATGCTCATTTTCGCACGATTCAGCCTCTAATTCGCACATATCCGCTGTAATTCGACCCTGTACTATCTAGTCATGTTAAGTTATCGTAACTGAGCACAATTCAACACCACAATGAACAATTTTGCTCGTTTTGAACGAATTATGCTCATTTTCGCACGATTCAGCCTCTAATTCGCACATATCCGCTGTAATTCGACTCTGTACTATCTAGTCATGTTCAGTTATCGTAACTGAGCACAATTCAACACCACAATGAACAATTTTGCTCGTTTTGAACGAATTATGCTCATTTTCGCACGATTCAGCCTCTAATTCGCACATATCCGCTGTAATTCGACTCTGTACTATCTAGTTATGTTAAGTTATCCTATCTGAGCACAATTCAACACCACAATGAACAATTTTGCTCGTTTTGAACGAATTATGCTCATTTTCGCACGATTCAGCCTCTAATTCGCACATATCCGCTGTAATTCGACTCTGTACTATCTAGTCATGTTAAGTTATCGTAACTGAGCACAATTCAACACCACAATGAACAATTTTGCTCGTTTTGAACGAATTATGCTCATTTTCGCACGATTCAGCCTCTAATTCGCACATATCCGCTGTAATTCGACTCTGTACTGTCTAGTCATGTTAAGTTATCGTAACTGAGCACAATTCAACACCGCAATGAACAATTTTGCTCGTTTTGAACGAATTTTGCTCATTTTCGAACGATTCAGCCTCTAATTCGCACATATCCGCTGTAATTCGACTCTGTACTATCTAGTTATGTTAAGTTATCCTATCTGAGCACAATTCAACACCACAATGAACAATTTTGCTCGTTTTGCACGAATTATGCTCATTTTCGCACGATTCAGCCTCTAATTCGCACATATCCGCTGTAATTCGACTCTGTACTATCTAGTTATGTTAAGTTATCCTATCTGAGCACAATTCAACACGACAATGAACAATTTTGCTCGTTTTGCACGAATTTTGCTCGTTTTGAACGAATTTTGCTCATTTTCGAACGATTCTGCCTCTAATTCGCACATATCCGCTGTAATTCGACTCTGTACTATCTAGTTATGTTAAGTTATCCTATCTGAGCACAATTCAACACCACAATGAACAATTTTGCTCGTTTTGCACGAATTTTGCTCGTTTTGAACGAATTTTGCTCATTTTCGAACGATTCAGCCTCTAATTCGCACATATACGCTGTAATTCGACTCTGTACTATCTACTTATGTTAAGTTATCCTATCTGAGCACAATTCAACACCACAATGAACAATTTTGCTCGTTTTGCACGAATTTTGCTCGTTTTGAACGAATTTTGCTCATTTTCGAACGATTCTGCCTCTAATTCGCACATATCCGCTGTAATTCGACTCTGTACTATCTAGTTATGTTAAGTTATCCTATCTGAGCACAATTCAACACCACAATGAACAATTTTGCTCGTTTTGCACGAATTATGCTCATTTTCGCACGATTCAGCCTCTAATTCGCACATATCCGCTGTAATTCGACTCTGTACTATCTAGTCATGTTAAGTTATCGTAACTGAGCACAATTCAACACCACAATGAACAATTTTGCTCGTTTTGAACGAATTATGCTCATTTTCGCACGATTCAGCCTCTAATTCGCACATATCCGCTGTAATTCGACTCTGTACTATCTAGTTATGTTAAGTTATCCTATCTGAGCACAATTCGACACCACAATGAACAATTTTGCTCGTTTTGCACGAATTATGCTCATTTTCGCACGATTCAGCCTCTAATTCGCACATATCCGCTGTAATTCGACTCTGTACTATCTAGTCATGTGAAGTTATCGTAACTGAGCGCAATTCAACACCACAATGAACAATTTTGCTCGTTTTGAACGAATTAAGCTCATTTTCGCACGATTCAGCCTCTAATTCGCACATATCCGCTGTAATTCGACTCTGTACTATCTAGTCATGTTAAGTTATCGTAACTGAGCACAATTCAACACCACAATGAACAATTTTGCTCGTTTCGAACGAATTTTGCTCATTTTCGCACGATTCAGCCTCTAATTCGCACATATCCGCTGTAATTCGACTCTGTACTATCTAGTTATGTTAAGTTATCCTATCTGAGCACAATTCGACACCACAATGAACAATTTTGCTCGTTTTGAACGAATTATGCTCATTTTCGCACGATTCAGCCTCTAATTCGCACATATCCGCTGTAATTCGACTCTGTACTATCTAGTTATGTTAAGTTATCCTATCTGAGCACAATTCGACACCACAATGAACAATTTTGCTCGTTTTGCACGAATTATGCTCATTTTCGCACGATTCAGCCTCTAATTCGCACATATCCGCTGTAATTCGACTCTGTACTATCTAGTCATGTTAAGTTATCGTAACTGAGCGCAATTCAACACCACAATGAACAATTTTGCTCGTTTTGAACGAATTAAGCTCATTTTCGCACGATTCAGCCTCTAATTCGCACATATCCGCTGTAATTCGACTCTGTACTATCTAGTCATGTTAAGTTATCGTAACTGAGCACAATTCAACAGCACAATGAACAATTTTGCTCGTTTTGAACGAATTATGCTCATTTTCGCACGATTCAGCCTCTAATTCGCACATATCCGCTGTAATTCGACTCTGTACTATCTAGTTATGTTAAGTTATCCTATCTGAGCACAATTCGACACCACAATGAACAATTTTGCTCGTTTTGCACGAATTATGCTCATTTTCGCACGATTCAGCCTCTAATTCGCACATATCCGCTGTAATTCGACTCTGTACTATCTAGTCATGTTAAGTTATCGTAACTGAGCACAATTCAACACCACAATGAACAATTTTGCTCGTTTTGAACGAATTATGCTCATTTTCGCACGATTCAGCCTCTAATTCGCACATATCCGCTGTAATTCGACTCTGTACTATCTAGTTATGTTAAGTTATCCTATCTGAGCACAATTCGACACCACAATGAACAATTTTGCTCGTTTTGCACGAATTATGCTCATTTTCGCACGATTCAGCCTCTAATTCGCACATATCCGCTGTAATTCGACTCTGTACTATCTAGTCATGTTAAGTTATCGTAACTGAGCACAATTCAACACCACAATGAACAATTTTGCTCGTTTTGAACGAATTATGCTCATTTTCGCACGATTCAGCCTCTAATTCGCACATATCCGCTGTAATTCGACTCTGTACTATCTAGTCATGTTAAGTTATCGTAACTGAGCACAATTCAACACCACAATGAACAATTTTGCTCGTTTTGAACGAATTATGCTCATTTTCGCACGATTCAGCCTCTAATTCGCACATATCCGCTGTAATTCGACTCTGTACTATCTAGTTATGTTAAGTTATCCTATCTGAGCACAATTCGACACCACAATGAACAATTTTGCTCGTTTTGCACGAATTATGCTCATTTTCGCACGATTCAGCCTCTAATTCGCACATATCCGCTGTAATTCGACTCTGTACTATCTAGTCATGTGAAGTTATCGTAACTGAGCGCAATTCAACACCACAATGAACAATTTTGCTCGTTTTGAGCGAATTAAGCTCATTTTCGCACGATTCAGCCTCTAATTCGCACATATCCGCTGTAATTCGACTCTGTACTATCTAGTCATGTTAAGTTATCGTAACTGAGCACAATTCAACACCACAATGAACAATTTTGCTCGTTTCGAACGAATTTTGCTCATTTTCGCACGATTCAGCCTCTAATTCGCACATATCCGCTGTAATTCGACTCTGTACTATCTAGTTATGTTAAGTTATCCTATCTGAGCACAATTCGACACCACAATGAACAATTTTGCTCGTTCTGCACGAATTATGCTCATTTTCGCACGATTCAGCCTCTAATTCGCACATATCCGCTGTAATTCGACTCTGTACTATCTAGTCATGTTAAGTTATCGTAACTGAGCACAATTCAACACCACAATGAACAATTTTGCTCGTTTTGAACGAATTATGCTCATTTTCGAACGATTCAGCCTCTAATTCGCACATATCCGCTGTAATTCGACTCTGTACTATCTAGTCATGTTAAGTTATCGTAACTGAGCACAATTCAACACCACAATGAACAATTTTGCTCGTTTTGCACGAATTATGCTCATTTTCGCACGATTCAGCCTCTAATTCGCACATATCCGCTGTAATTCGACTCTGTACTATCTAGTCATGTTAAGTTATCGTAACTGAGCACAATTCAACACCACAATGAACAATTTTGCTCCTTTTGAACGAATTTTGCTCATTTTCGAACGATTCAGCCTCTAATTCGCACATATCCGCTGTAATTCGACTCTGTACTATCTAGTTATGTTAAGTTATCCTATCTGAGCACAATTCGACACCACAATGAACAATTTTGCTCGTTTTGCACGAATTATGCTCATTTTCGCACGATTCAGCCTCTAATTCGCACATATCCGCTGTAATTCGACTCTGTACTATCTAGTCATGTTAAGTTATCGTAACTGAGCACAATTCAACACCACAATGAACAATTTTGCTCGTTTTGAACGAATTATGCTCATTTTCGCACGATTCAGCCTCTAATTCGCACATATCCGCTGTAATTCGACTCTGTACTATCTAGTCATGTTAAGTTATCGTAACTGAGCACAATTCAACACCACAATGAACAATTTTGCTCGTTTTGAACGAATTATGCTCATTTTCGCACGATTCAGCCTCTAATTCGCACATATCCGCTGTAATTCGACTCTGTACTATCTAGTTATGTTAAGTTATCCTATCTGAGCACAATTCGACACCACAATGAACAATTTTGCTCGTTTTGCACGAATTATGCTCATTTTCGCACGATTCAGCCTCTAATTCGCACATATCCGCTGTAATTCGACTCTGTACTATCTAGTCATGTTAAGTTATCGTAACTGAGCACAATTCAACACCACAATGAACAATTTTGCTCCTTTTGAACGAATTTTGCTCATTTTCGAACGATTCAGCCTCTAATTCGCACATATCCGCTCTAATTCGACTCTGTACTATCTAGTTATGTTAAGTTATCCTATCTGAGCACAATTCAACACCGCAATGAACAATTTTGCTCGTTTTGCACGAATTTTGCTCGTTTTGAACGAATTTTGCTCATTTTCGAACGATTCAGCCTCTAATTCGCACATATCCGCTGTAATTCGACTCTGTACTATCTAGTCATGTTAAGTTATCGTAACTGAGCACAATTCAACACCACAATGAACAATTTTGCTCCTTTTGAACGAATTTTGCTCATTTTCGAACGATTCAGCCTCTAATTCGCACATATCCGCTGTAATTCGACTCTGTACTATCTAGTTATGTTAAGTTATCCTATCTGAGCACAATTCAACACCACAATGAACAATTTTGCTCGTTTTGCACGAATTTTGCTCGTTTTGAACGAATTTTGCTCATTTTCGAACGATTCAGCCTCTAATTCGCACATATACGCTGTAATTCGACTCTGTACTATCTACTTATGTTAAGTTATCCTATCTGAGCACAATTCAACACCACAATGAACAATTTTGCTCGTTTTGCACGAATTTTGCTCGTTTTGAACGAATTTTGCTCATTTTCGAACGATTCAGCCTCTAATTCGCACATATCCGCTGTAATTCGACTCTGTACTATCTAGATATGTTAAGTTATCCTATCTGAGCACAATTCAACACCACAAGGAACAATTTTGCTAGTTTTGCACGAATTATGCTCATTTTCGCACGATTCAGCCTCTAATTCGCACATATCCGCTGTAATTCGACTCTGTACTATCTAGTCATGTTAAGTTATCGTAACTGAGCACAATTCAACACCACAATGAACAATTTTGCTCGTTTTGAACGAATTATGCTCATTTTCGCACGATTCAGCCTCTAATTCGCACATATCCGCTGTAATTCGACTCTGTACTATCTAGTTATGTTAAGTTATCCTATCTGAGCACAATTCGACACCACAATGAACAATTTTGCTCGTTTTGCACGAATTATGCTCATTTTCGCACGATTCAGCCTCTAATTCGCACATATCCGCTGTAATTCGACTCTGTACTATCTAGTCATGTTAAGTTATCGTAACTGAGCACAATTCAACACCACAATGAACAATTTTGCTCGTTTTGAACGAATTTTGCTCATTTTCGAACGATTCAGCCTCTAATTCGCACATATCCGCTGTAATTCGACTCTGTACTATCTAGTTATGTTAAGTTATCCTATCTGAGCACAATTCGACACCACAATGAACAATTTTGCTCGTTCTGCACGAATTATGCTCATTTTCGCACGATTCAGCCTCTAATTCGCACATATCCGCTGTAATTCGACTCTGTACTATCTAGTCATGTTAAGTTATCGTAACTGAGCACAATTCAACACCACAATGAACAATTTTGCTCGTTTTGAACGAATTTTGCTCATTTTCGAACGATTCAGCCTCTAATTCGCACATATCCGCTGTAATTCGACTCTGTACTATCTAGTCATGTTAAGTTATCGTAACTGAGCACAATTCAACACCACAATGAACAATTTTGCTAGTTTTGCACGAATTATGCTCATTTTCGCACGATTCAGCCTCTAATTCGCACATATCCGCTGTAATTCGACTCTGTACTATCTAGTCATGTTAAGTTATCGTAACTGAGCACAATTCAACACCACAATGAACAATTTTG
The DNA here is from genome assembly GCF_050947335.1 of Megachile rotundata. Classification (NCBI taxonomy): domain Eukaryota; kingdom Metazoa; phylum Arthropoda; class Insecta; order Hymenoptera; family Megachilidae; genus Megachile; species Megachile rotundata. Next base: position 155,266 of record NW_027473634.1, read on the forward strand.
CTCGTTTTGAACGAATTATGCTCGTTTTCGCACGATTCAGCCTCTAATTCGCACATATCCGCTGTAATTCGACTCTGTACTATCTAGTTATGTTAAGTTATCCTATCTGAGCACAATTCGACACCACAATGAACAATTTTGCTCGTTTTGCACGAATTATGCTCATTTTCGCACGATTCAGCCTCTAATTCGCACATATCCGCTGTAATTCGACTCTGTACTATCTAGTCATGTTAAGTTATCGTAACTGAGCACAATTCAACACCACAATGAACAATTTTGCTCGTTTTGCACGAATTATGCTCATTTTCGCACGATTCAGCCTCTAATTCGCACATATCCGCTGTAATTCGACTCTGTACTATCTAGTCATGTTAAGTTATCGTAACTGAGCACAATTCAACACCACAATGAACAATTTTGCTCGCTTTGAACGAATTATGCTCATTTTCGCACGATTCAGCCTCTAATTCGCACATATCCGCTGTAATTCGACTCTGTACTATCTAGTCATGTTAAGTTATCGTAACTGAGCACAATTCAACACCACAATGAACAATTTTGCTCGTTTTGCACGAATTATGCTCATTTTCGCACGATTCAGCCTCTAATTCGCACATATCCGCTGTAATTCGACTCTGTACTATCTAGTCATGTTAAGTTATCGTAACTGAGCACAATTCAACACCACAATGAACAATTTTGCTCCTTTTGAACGAATTATGCTCATTTTCGCACGATTCAGCCTCTAATTCGCACATATCCGCTGTAATTCGACTCTGTACTATCTAGTCATGTTAAGTTATCCTATCTGAGCACAATTCAACACCACAATGAACAATTTTGCTCGTTTTGAACGAATTATGCTCGTTTTCGCACGATTCTGCCTCTAATTCGCACATATCCGCTGTAATTCGACTCTGTACTATCTAGTTATGTTAAGTTATCCTATCTGAGCACAATTCGACACCACAATGAACAATTTTGCTCGTTTTGCACGAATTATGCTCATTTTCGCACGATTCAGCCTCTAATTCGCACATATCCGCTGTAATTCGACTCTGTACTATCTAGTCATGTTAAGTTATCGTAACTGAGCACAATTCAACACCACAATGAACAATTTTGCTCGTTTTGAACGAATTTTGCTCATTTTCGCACGATTCAGCCTCTAATTCGCACATATCCGCTGTAATTCGACTCTGTACTATCTAGTCATGTTAAGTTATCGTAACTGAGCACAATTCAACACCACAATGAACAATTTTGCTCGCTTTGAACGAATTATGCTCATTTTCGCACGATTCAGCCTCTAATTCGCACATATCCGCTGTAATTCGACTCTGTACTATCTAGTCATGTTAAGTTATCGTAACTGAGCACAATTCAACACCACAATGAACAATTTTGCTCGTTTTGCACGAATTATGCTCATTTTTGCACGATTCAGCCTCTAATTCGCACATATCCGCTGTAATTCGACTCTGTACTATCTAGTCATGTTAAGTTATCGTAACTGAGCACAATTCAACACCACAATGAACAATTTTGCTCCTTTTGAACGAATTATGCTCATTTTCGCACGATTCAGCCTCTAATTCGCACATATCCGCTGTAATTCGACTCTGTACTATCTAGTCATGTTAAGTTATCCTATCTCAGCACAATTCGACACCACAATGAACAATTTTGCTCGTTTTGCACGAATTATGCTCATTTTCGCACGATTCAGCCTCTAATTCGCACATATCCGCTGTAATTCGACTCTGTACTATCTAGTTATGTTAAGTTATCCTATCTGAGCACAATTCGACACCACAATGAACAATTTTGCTCGTTTTGCACGAATTATGCTCATTTTCGCACGATTCAGCCTCTAATTCGCACATATCCACTGTAATTCGACTCTGTACTATCTAGTCATGTTAAGTTATCGTAACTGAGCACAATTCAACACCACAATGAACAATTTTGCTCGTTTTGAACGAATTATGCTCATTTTCGCACGATTCAGCCTCTAATTCGCACATATCCGCTGTAATTCGACTCTGTACTATCTAGTCATGTTAAGTTATCGTAACTGAGCACAATTCAACACCACAATGAACAATTTGGCTCGTTTTGCACGAATTATGCTCATTTTCGCACGATTCAACCTCTAATTCGCACATATCCGCTGTAATTCGACTATGAACTATCTAGTCATGTTAAGTTATCGTAACTGAGCACAATTCAACACCACAATGAACAATTTTGCTCCTTTTGAACGAATTATGCTCATTTTCGCACGATTCAGCCTCTAATTCGCACATATCCGCTGTAATTCGACTCTGTACTATCTAGTCATGTTAAGTTATCCTATCTGAGCACAATTCGACACCACAATGAACAATTTTGCTCGTTTTGCACGAATTATGCTCATTTTCGCACGATTCAGCCTCTAATTCGCACATATCCGCTGTAATTCGACTCTGTACTATCTAGTTATGTTAAGTTATCCTATCTGAGCACAATTCGACACCACAATGAACAATTTTGCTCGTTTTGCACGAATTATGCTCATTTTCGCACGATTCAGCCTCTAATTCGCACATATCCGCTGTAATTCGACTCTGTACTATCTAGTCATGTTAAGTTATCGTAACTGAGCACAATTCAACACCACAATGAACAATTTTGCTCGTTTTGAACGAATTTTGCTCATTTTCGAACGATTCAGCCTCTAATTCGCACATATCCGCTGTAATTCGACTCTGTACTATCTAGTTATGTTAAGTTATCCTATCTGAGCACAATTCGACACCACAATGAACAATTTTGCTCGTTCTGCACGAATTATGCTCATTTTCGCACGATTCAGCCTCTAATTCGCACATATCCACTGTAATTCGACTCTGTACTATCTAGTCATGTTAAGTTATCGTAACTGAGCACAATTCAACACCACAATGAACAATTTTGCTCGTTTTGAACGAATTTTGCTCATTTTCGAACGATTCAGCCTCTAATTCGCACATATCCGCTGTAATTCGACTCTGTACTATCTAGATATGTTAAGTTATCCTATCTGAGCACAATTCAACACCACAATGAACAATTTTGCTAGTTTTGCACGAATTATGCTCATTTTCGCACGATTCAGCCTCTAATTCGCACATATCCGCTGTAATTCGACTCTGTACTATCTAGTTATGTTAAGTTATCCTATCTGAGCACAATTCGACACCACAATGAACAATTTTGCTCGTTTTGCACGAATTATGCTCATTTTCGCACGATTCAGCCTCTAATTCGCACATATCCGCTGTAATTCGACTCTGTACTATCTAGTCATGTTAAGTTATCGTAACTGAGCACAATTCAACACCACAATGAACAATTTTGCTCGTTTTGAACGAATTTTGCTCATTTTCGAACGATTCAGCCTCTAATTCGCACATATCCGCTGTAATTCGACTCTGTACTATCTAGTTATGTTAAGTTATCCTATCTGAGCACAATTCGACACCACAATGAACAATTTTGCTCGTTCTGCACGAATTATGCTCATTTTCGCACGATTCAGCCTCTAATTCGCACATATCCGCTGTAATTCGACTCTGTACTATCCAGTCATGTTAAGTTATCGTAACTGAGCACAATTCAACACCACAATGAACAATTTTGCTCGTTTTGAACGAATTATGCTCATTTTCGCACGATTCAGCCTCTAATTCGCACATATCCGCTGTAATTCGACTCTGTACTATCTAGTCATGTTAAGTTATCGTAACTGAGCACAATTCAACACCACAATGAACAATTTTGCTCGTTTTGAACGAATTATGCTCATTTTCGCACGATTCAGCCTCTAATTCGCACATATCCGCTGTAATTCGACTCTGTACTATCTAGTCATGTTAAGTTATCGTAACTGAGCACAATTCAACACCACAATGAACAATTTTGCTCGTTTTGAACGAATTATGCTCATTTTCGCACGATTCAGCCTCTAATTCGCACATATCCGCTGTAATTCGACTCTGTACTATCTAGTCATGTTAAGTTATCGTAACTGAGCACAATTCAACACCACAATGAACAATTTTGCTCGTTTTGAACGAATTATGCTCATTTTCGCACGATTCAGCCTCTAATTCGCACATATCCGCTGTAATTCGACTCTGTACTATCTAGTTATGTTAAGTTATCCTATCTGAGCACAATTCGACACCACAATGAACAATTTTGCTCGTTTTGCACGAATTATGCTCATTTTCACACGATTCAGCCTCTAATTCGCACATATCCGCTGTAATTCGACTCTGTACTATCTAGTCATGTTAAGTTATCGTAACTGAGCACAATTCAACACCACAATGAACAATTTTGCTCGTTTTGAACGAATTATGCTCATTTTCGCACGATTCAGCCTCTAATTCGCACATATCCGCTGTAATTCGACTCTGTACTATCTAGTCATGTTAAGTTATCGTAACTGAGCACAATTCAACACCACAATGAACAATTTTGCTCGTTTTGAACGAATTTTGCTCATTTTCGAACGATTCAGCCTCTAATTCGCACATATCCGCTGTAATTCGACTCTGTACTATCTAGTTATGTTAAGTTATCCTATCTGAGCACAATTCGACACCACAATGAACAATTTTGCTCGTTCTGCACGAATTATGCTCATTTTCGCACGATTCAGCCTCTAATTCGCACATATCCGCTGTAATTCGACTCTGTACTATCTAGTCATGTTAAGTTATCCTATCTGAGCACAATTCGACACCACAATGAACAATTTTGCTCGTTTTGCACGAATTATGCTCATTTTCGCACGATTCAGCCTCTAATTCGCACATATCCGCTGTAATTCGACTCTGTACTATCTAGTTATGTTAAGTTATCCTATCTGAGCACAATTCGACACCACAATGAACAATTTTGCTCGTTTTGCACGAATTATGCTCATTTTCGCACGATTCAGCCTCTAATTCGCACATATCCGCTGTAATTCGACTCTGTACTATCTAGTTATGTTAAGTTATCCTATCTGAGCACAATTCAACACCACAATGAACAATTTTGCTCGTTTTGCACGAATTTTGCTCGTTTTGAACGAATTTTGCTCATTTTCGAACGATTCAGCCTCTAATTCGCACATATCCGCTGTAATTCGACTCTGTACTATCTACTTATGTTAAGTTATCCTATCTGAGCACAATTCAACACCACAATGAACAATTTTGCTCGTTTTGCACGAATTTTGCTCGTTTTGAACGAATTTTGCTCATTTTCGAACGATTCAGCCTCTAATTCGCACATATCCGCTGTAATTCGACTCTGTACTATCTAGATATGTTAAGTTATCCTATCTGAGCACAATTCAACACCACAATGAACAATTTTGCTAGTTTTGCACGAATTATGCTCATTTTCGCACGATTCAGCTTCTAATTCGCACATATCCGCTGTAATTCGACTCTGTACTATCTAGTCATGTTAAGTTATCGTAACTGAGCACAATTCAACACCACAATGAACAATTTTGCTCGTTTTGAACGAATTATGCTCATTTTCGCACGATTCAGCCTCTAATTCGCACATATCCGCTGTAATTCGACTCTGTACTATCTAGTTATGTTAAGTTATCCTATCTGAGCACAATTCGACACCACAATGAACAATTTTGCTCGTTTTGCACGAATTATGCTCATTTTCGCACGATTCAGCCTCTAATTCGCACATATCCGCTGTAATTCGACTCTGTACTATCTAGTCATGTTAAGTTATCGTAACTGAGCACAATTCAACACCACAATGAACAATTTTGCTCGTTTTGAACGAATTTTGCTCATTTTCGAACCATTCAGCCTCTAATTCGCACATATCCGCTGTAATTCGACTCTGTACTATCTAGTTATGTTAAGTTATCCTATCTGAGCACAATTCGACACCACAATGAACAATTTTGCTCGTTCTGCACGAATTATGCTCATTTTCGCACGATTCAGCCTCTAATTCGCACATATCCGCTGTAATTCGACTCTGTACTATCTAGTCATGTTAAGTTATCGTAACTGAGCACAATTCAACACCACAATGAACAATTTTGCTCGTTTTGAACGAATTTTGCTCATTTTCGAACGATTCAGCCTCTAATTCGCACATATCCGCTGTAATTCGACTCTGTACTATCTAGATATGTTAAGTTATCCTATCTGAGCACAATTCAACACCACAATGAACAATTTTGCTAGTTTTGCACGAATTATGCTCATTTTCGCACGATTCAGCCTCTAATTCGCACATATCCGCTGTAATTCGACTCTGTACTATCTAGTCATGTTAAGTTATCGTAACTGAGCACAATTCAACACCACAATGAACAATTTTGCTCGTTTTGAACGTATTATGCTCGTTTTCGCACGATTCAGCCTCTAATTCGCACATATCCGCTGTAATTCGACTCTGTACTATCTAGTTATGTTAAGTTATCCTATCTGAGCACAATTCGACACCACAATGAACAATTTTGCTCGTTTTGCACGAATTATGCTCATTTTCGCACGATTCAGCCTCTAATTCGCACATATCCTCTGTAATTCGACTCTGTACTATCTAGTCATGTTAAGTTATCGTAACTGAGCACAATTCAACACCACAATGAACAATTTTGCTCGTTTTGAACGAATTTTGCTCATTTTCGCACGATTCAGCCTCTAATTCGCACATATCCGCTGTAATTCGACTCTGTACTATCTAGTCATGTTAAGTTATCGTAACTGAGCACAATTCAACACCACAATGAACAATTTTGCTCGCTTTGAACGAATTATGCTCATTTTCGCACGATTCAGCCTCTAATTCGCACATATCCGCTGTAATTCGACTCTGTACTATCTAGTCATGTTAAGTTATCGTAACTGAGCACAATTCAACATCACAATGAACAATTTTGCTCCTTTTGACCGAATTATGCTCATTTTCGCACGATTCAGCCTCTAATTCGCACATATCCGCTGTAATTCGACTCTGTACTATCTAGTCATGTTAAGTTATCGTAACTGAGCACAATTCAACACCACAATGAACAATTTTGCTCGTTTTGAACGAATTTTGCTCATTTTCGAACGATTCAGCCTCTAATTCGCACATATCCGCTGTAATTCGACTCTGTACTATCTAGTTATGTTAAGTTATCCTATCTGAGCACAATTCGACACCACAATGAACAATTTTGCTCGTTCTGCACGAATTATGCTCATTTTCGCACGATTCAGCCTCTAATTCGCACATATCCGCTGTAATTCGACTCTGTACTATCCAGTCATGTTAAGTTATCGTAACTGAGCACAATTCAACACCACAATGAACAATTTTGCTCGTTTTGAACGAATTATGCTCATTTTCGCACGATTCAGCCTCTAATTCGCACATATCCGCTGTAATTCGACTCTGTACTATCTAGTCATGTTAAGTTATCGTAACTGAGCACAATTCAACACCACAATGAACAATTTTGCTCGTTTTGAACGAATTATGCTCATTTTCGCACGATTCAGCCTCTAATTCGCACATATCCGCTGTAATTCGACTCTGTACTATCTAGTCATGTTAAGTTATCGTAACTGAGCACAATTCAACACCACAATGAACAATTTTGCTCGTTTTGAACGAATTATGCTCATTTTCGCACGATTCAGCCTCTAATTCGCACATATCCGCTGTAATTCGACTCTGTACTATCTAGTCATGTTAAGTTATCGTAACTGAGCACAATTCAACACCACAATGAACAATTTTGCTCGTTTTGAACGAATTATGCTCATTTTCGCACGATTCAGCCTCTAATTCGCACATATCCGCTGTAATTCGACTCTGTACTATCTAGTTATGTTAAGTTATCCTATCTGAGCACAATTCGACACCACAATGAACAATTTTGCTCGTTTTGCACGAATTATGCTCATTTTCACACGATTCAGCCTCTAATTCGCACATATCCGCTGTAATTCGACTCTGTACTATCTAGTCATGTTAAGTTATCGTAACTGAGCACAATTCAACACCACAATGAACAATTTTGCTCGCTTTGAACGAATTATGCTCATTTTCGCACGATTCAGCCTCTAATTCGCACATATCCGCTGTAATTCGACTCTGTACTATCTAGTCATGTTAAGTTATCGTAACTGAGCACAATTCAACACCACAATGAACAATTTTGCTCGTTTTGCACGAATTATGCTCATTTTTGCACGATTCAGCCTCTAATTCGCACATATCCGCTGTAATTCGACTCTGTACTATCTAGTCATGTTAAGTTATCGTAACTGAACACAATTCAACACCACAATGAACAATTTTGCTCCTTTTGAACGAATTATGCTCATTTTCGCACGATTCAGCCTCTAATTCGCACATATCCGCTGTAATTCGACTCTGTACTATCTAGTCATGTTAAGTTATCCTATCTCAGCACAATTCGACACCACAATGAACAATTTTGCTCGTTTTGCACGAATTATGCTCATTTTCGCACGATTCAGCCTCTAATTCGCACATATCCGCTGTAATTCGACTCTGTACTATCTAGTTATGTTAAGTTATCCTATCTGAGCACAATTCGACACCACAATGAACAATTTTGCTCGTTTTGCACGAATTATGCTCATTTTCGCACGATTCAGCCTCTAATTCGCACATATCCACTGTAATTCGACTCTGTACTATCTAGTCATGTTAAGTTATCGTAACTGAGCACAATTCAACACCACAATGAACAATTTTGCTCGTTTTGCACGAATTATGCTCATTTTCGCACGATTCAGCCTCTAATTCGCACATATCCGCTGTAATTCGACTCTGTACTATCTAGTCATGTTAAGTTATCGTAACTGAGCACAATTCAACACCACAATGAACAATTTTGCTCGTTTTGAACGAATTTTGCTCATTTTCGAACGATTCAGCCTCTAATTCGCACATATCCGCTGTAATTCGACTCTGTACTATCTAGTTATGTTAAGTTATCCTATCTGAGCACAATTCGACACCACAATGAACAATTTTGCTCGTTCTGCACGAATTATGCTCATTTTCGCACGATTCAGCCTCTAATTCGCACATATCCGCTGTAATTCGACTCTGTACTATCTAGTCATGTTAAGTTATCCTATCTGAGCACAATTCGACACCACAATGAACAATTTTGCTCGTTTTGCACGAATTATGCTCATTTTCGCACGATTCAGCCTCTAATTCGCACATATCCGCTGTAATTCGACTCTGTACTATCTAGTTATGTTAAGTTATCCTATCTGAGCACAATTCGACACCACAATGAACAATTTTGCTCGTTTTGCACGAATTATGCTCATTTTCGCACGATTCAGCCTCTAATTCGCACATATCCGCTGTAATTCGACTCTGTACTATCTAGTTATGTTAAGTTATCCTATCTGAGCACAATTCAACACCACAATGAACAATTTTGCTCGTTTTGCACGAATTTTGCTCGTTTTGAACGAATTTTGCTCATTTTCGAACGATTCAGCCTCTAATTCGCACATATCCGCTGTAATTCGACTCTGTACTATCTACTTATGTTAAGTTATCCTATCTGAGCACAATTCAACACCACAATGAACAATTTTGCTCGTTTTGCACGAATTTTGCTCGTTTTGAACGAATTTTGCTCATTTTCGAACGATTCAGCCTCTAATTCGCACATATCCGCTGTAATTCGACTCTGTACTATCTAGATATGTTAAGTTATCCTATCTGAGCACAATTCAACACCACAATGAACAATTTTGCTAGTTTTGCACGAATTATGCTCATTTTCGCACGATTCAGCTTCTAATTCGCACATATCCGCTGTAATTCGACTCTGTACTATCTAGTCATGTTAAGTTATCGTAACTGAGCACAATTCAACACCACAATGAACAATTTTGCTCGTTTTGAACGAATTATGCTCATTTTCGCACGATTCAGCCTCTAATTCGCACATATCCGCTGTAATTCGACTCTGTACTATCTAGTTATGTTAAGTTATCCTATCTGAGCACAATTCGACACCACAATGAACAATTTTGCTCGTTTTGCACGAATTATGCTCATTTTCGCACGATTCAGCCTCTAATTCGCACATATCCGCTGTAATTCGACTCTGTACTATCTAGTCATGTTAAGTTATCGTAACTGAGCACAATTCAACACCACAATGAACAATTTTGCTCGTTTTGAACGAATTTTGCTCATTTTCGAACCATTCAGCCTCTAATTCGCACATATCCGCTGTAATTCGACTCTGTACTATCTAGTTATGTTAAGTTATCCTATCTGAGCACAATTCGACACCACAATGAACAATTTTGCTCGTTCTGCACGAATTATGCTCATTTTCGCACGATTCAGCCTCTAATTCGCACATATCCGCTGTAATTCGACTCTGTACTATCTAGTCATGTTAAGTTATCGTAACTGAGCACAATTCAACACCACAATGAACAATTTTGCTCGTTTTGAACGAATTTTGCTCATTTTCGAACGATTCAGCCTCTAATTCGCACATATCCGCTGTAATTCGACTCTGTACTATCTAGATATGTTAAGTTATCCTATCTGAGCACAATTCAACACCACAATGAACAATTTTGCTAGTTTTGCACGAATTATGCTCATTTTCGCACGATTCAGCCTCTAATTCGCACATATCCGCTGTAATTCGACTCTGTACTATCTAGTCATGTTCAGTTATCGTAACTGAGCACAATTCAACACCACAATGAACAATTTTGCTCGTTTTGAACGAATTATGCTCATTTTCGCACGATTCAGCCTCTAATTCGCACATATCCGCTGTAATTCGACTCTGTACTATCTAGTCATGTTAAGTTATTGTAACTGAGCACAATTCAACACCACAATGAACAATTTTGCTCGTTTTGCACGAATTATGCTCATTTTCGCACGATTCAGCCTCTAATTCGCACATATCCGCTGTAATTCGACTCTGTACTATCTAGTCATGTTACGTTATCGTAACTGAGCACAATTCAACACCACAATGAACAATTTTGCTCGTTTTGCACGAATTTTGCTCGTTTTGAACGAATTTTGCTCATTTTCGAACGATTCTGCCTCTAATTCGCACATATCCGCTGTAATTCGACTCTGTACTATCTAGTTATGTTAAGTTATCCTATCTGAGCACAATTCAACACCACAATGAACAATTTTGCTCGTTTTGCACGAATTATGCTCATTTTCGCACGATTCAGCCTCTAATTCGCACATATCCGCTGTAATTCGACTCTGTACTATCTAGTCATGTTAAGTTATCGTAACTGAGCACAATTCAACACCGCAATGAACAATTTTGCTCGTTTTGAACGAATTATGCTCATTTTCGCACGATTCAGCCTCTAATTCGCACATATCCGCTGTAATTCGACTCTGTACTATCTAGTTATGTTAAGTTATCCTATCTGAGCACAATTCAACACGACAATGAACAATTTTGCTCGTTATGCACGAATTTTGCTCGTTTTGAACGAATTTTCCTCATTTTCGAACGATTCAGCCTCTAATTCGCACATACCCGCTGTAATTCGACTCTGTACTATCTAGTTATGTTAAGTTATCCTATCTGAGCACAACTCAACACCACAATGAACAATTTTGCTCGTTTTGCACGAATTTTGCTCGTTTTGAACGAATTTTGCTCATTTTCGAACGATTCTGCCTCTAATTCGCACATATCCGCTGTAATTCGACTCTGTACTATCTAGTTATGTTAAGTTATCCTATCTGAGCACAATTCAACACCACAATGAACAATTTTGCTCGTTTTGCACGAATTATGCTCATTTTCGCACGATTCAGCCTCTAATTCGCACATATCCGCTGTAATTCGACTCTGTACTATCTAGTCATGTTAAGTTATCGTAACTGAGCACAATTCAACACCACAATGAACAATTTTGCTCGTTTTGAACGAATTATGCTCATTTTCGCACGATTCAGCCTCTAATTCGCACATATCCACTGTAATTCGGCTCTGTACTATCTAGTTATGTTAAGTTATCCTATCTGAGCACAATTCAACACCACAATGAACAATTTTGCTCGTTTTGAACGAATTATGCTCATTTTCGCACGATTCAGCCTCTAATTCGCACATATCCGCTGTAATTCGACTCTGTACTATCTAGTTATGTTAAGTTATCCTATCTGAGCACAATTCAACACGACAATGAACAATTTTGCTCGTTTTGCACGAATTTTGCTCGTTTTGAACGAATTTTGCTCATTTTCGAACGATTCAGCCTCTAATTCGCACATACCCGCTGTAATTCGACTCTGTACTATCTAGTTATGTTAAGTTATCCTATCTGAGCACAACTCAACACCACAATGAACAATTTTGCTCGTTTTGCACGAATTTTGCTCGTTTTGAACGAATTTTGCTCATTTTCGAACGATTCAGCCTCTAATTCGCACATATCCGCTGTAATTCGACTCTGTACTATCTAGTTATGTTAAGTTATCCTATCTGAGCACAATTCGACACCACAATGAACAATTTTGCTCGTTTTGCACAAATTATGCTCATTTTCGCACGATTCAGCCTCTAATTCGCACATATCCGCTGTAATTCGACCCTGTACTATCTAGTCATGTTAAGTTATCGTAACTGAGCACAATTCAACACCACAATGAACAATTTTGCTCGTTTTGAACGAATTATGCTCATTTTCGCACGATTCAGCCTCTAATTCGCACATATCCGCTGTAATTCGACTCTGTACTATCTAGTCATGTTCAGTTATCGTAACTGAGCACAATTCAACACCACAATGAACAATTTTGCTCGTTTTGAACGAATTATGCTCATTTTCGCACGATTCAGCCTCTAATTCGCACATATCCGCTGTAATTCGACTCTGTACTATCTAGTTATGTTAAGTTATCCTATCTGAGCACAATTCAACACCACAATGAACAATTTTGCTCGTTTTGAACGAATTATGCTCATTTTCGCACGATTCAGCCTCTAATTCGCACATATCCGCTGTAATTCGACTCTGTACTATCTAGTCATGTTAAGTTATCGTAACTGAGCACAATTCAACACCACAATGAACAATTTTGCTCGTTTTGAACGAATTATGCTCATTTTCGCACGATTCAGCCTCTAATTCGCACATATCCGCTGTAATTCGACTCTGTACTGTCTAGTCATGTTAAGTTATCGTAACTGAGCACAATTCAACACCGCAATGAACAATTTTGCTCGTTTTGAACGAATTTTGCTCATTTTCGAACGATTCAGCCTCTAATTCGCACATATCCGCTGTAATTCGACTCTGTACTATCTAGTTATGTTAAGTTATCCTATCTGAGCACAATTCAACACCACAATGAACAATTTTGCTCGTTTTGCACGAATTATGCTCATTTTCGCACGATTCAGCCTCTAATTCGCACATATCCGCTGTAATTCGACTCTGTACTATCTAGTTATGTTAAGTTATCCTATCTGAGCACAATTCAACACGACAATGAACAATTTTGCTCGTTTTGCACGAATTTTGCTCGTTTTGAACGAATTTTGCTCATTTTCGAACGATTCTGCCTCTAATTCGCACATATCCGCTGTAATTCGACTCTGTACTATCTAGTTATGTTAAGTTATCCTATCTGAGCACAATTCAACACCACAATGAACAATTTTGCTCGTTTTGCACGAATTATGCTCATTTTCGCACGATTCAGCCTCTAATTCGCACATATCCGCTGTAATTCGACTCTGTACTATCTAGTCATGTTAAGTTATCGTAACTGAGCACAATTCAACACCACAATGAACAATTTTGCTCGTTTTGAACGAATTTTGCTCATTTTCGAACGATTCAGCCTCTAATTCGCACATATCCGCTGTAATTCGACTCTGTACTATCTAGTTATGTTAAGTTATCCTATCTGAGCACAATTCGACACCACAATGAACAATTTTGCTCGTTTTGCACGAATTATGCTCATTTTCGCACGATTCAGCCTCTAATTCGCACATATCCGCTGTAATTCGACCCTGTACTATCTAGTCATGTTAAGTTATCGTAACTGAGCACAATTCAACACCGCAATGAACAATTTTGCTCGTTTTGAACGAATTATGCTCATTTTCGCACGATTCAGCCTCTAATTCGCACATATCCGCTGTAATTCGACTCTGTACTATCTAGTTATGTTAAGTTATCCTATCTGAGCACAATTCAACACCACAATGAACAATTTTGCTCGTTTTGCACGAATTATGCTCATTTTCGCACGATTCAGCCTCTAATTCGCACATATCCGCTGTAATTCGACTCTGTACTATCTAGTTATGTTAAGTTATCCTATCTGAGCACAATTCAACACGACAATGAACAATTTTGCTCGTTTTGCACGAATTTTGCTCGTTTTGAACGAATTTTGCTCATTTTCGAACGATTCAGCCTCTAATTCGCACATACCCGCTGTAATTCGACTCTGTACTATCTAGTTATGTTAAGTTATCCTATCTGAGCACAACTCAACACCACAATGAACAATTTTGCTCGTTTTGCACGAATTTTGCTCGTTTTGAACGAATTTTGCTCATTTTCGAACGATTCTGCCTCTAATTCGCACATATCCGCTGAAATTCGACTCTGTACTATCTAGTTATGTTAAGTTATCCTATCTGAGCACAATTCAACACCACAATGAACAATTTTGCTCGTTTTGCACGAATTATGCTCATTTTCGCACGATTCAGCCTCTAATTCGCACATATCCGCTGTAATTCGACTCTGTACTATCTAGTCATGTTAAGTTATCGTAACTGAGCACAATTCAACACCACAATGAACAATTTTGCTCGTTTTGAACGAATTTTGCTCATTTTCGAACGATTCAGCCTCTAATTCGCACATATCCGCTGTAATTCGACTCTGTACTATCTAGTTATGTTAAGTTATCCTATCTGAGCACAATTCGACACCACAATGAACAATTTTGCTCGTTTTGCGCGAATTATGCTCATTTTCGCACGATTCAGCCTCTAATTCGCACATATCCGCTGTAATTCGACCCTGTACTATCTAGTCATGTTAAGTTATCGTAACTGAGCACAATTCAACACCACAATGAACAATTTTGCTCGTTTTGAACGAATTATGCTCATTTTCGCACGATTCAGCCTCTAATTCGCACATATCCGCTGTAATTCGACTCTGTCCTATCTAGTTATGTTAAGTTATCCTATCAGAGCACAATTCAACACCACTACGAACAATTTTGCTCGTTTTGCACGAATTATGCTCATTTTCGCACGATTCAGCCTCTAATTCGCACATATCCGATGCAATTCTACTGTGTACTATCTAATTATGTTAAGTTATCCTATCTGAGCACAATTCAACACCACAATGAACAATTTTGCTCGTTTTGCACGAATTATGCTCATTTTCGCACGATTCAGCCTCTAATTCGCACATATCCGCTGTAATTCGACTCTGTACTATCTAGTCATGTTAAGTTATCGTAACTGAGCACAATTCAACACCACAATGAACAATTTTGCTCGTTTTGAACGAATTATGCTCATTTTCGCACGATTCAGCCTCTAATTCGCACATATCCGCTGTAATTCGACTCTGTACTATCTAGTTATGTTAAGTTATCCTATCTGAGCACAATTCCACACCACAATGAACAATTTTGCTCGTTTTGCACGAATTATGCTCATTTTCGCACGATTCAGCCTCTAATTCGCACATATCCGCTGTAATTCGACTCTGTACTATCTACTTATGTTAAGTTATCCTATCAGAGCACAATTCAACACCACTACGAACAATTTTGCTCGTTTTGCACGAATTTTGCTCGTTTTGAACGAATTTTGCACATTTTCGAACGATTCAGCCTCTAATTCGCACATATCCGCTGTAATTCGACTCTGTGCTATCTACTTATGTTAAGTTATCCTATCTGAGCACAATTCAACACCACAATGAACAATTTTGCTCGTTTTGCACGAATTTTGCTCGTTTTGAACGAATTTTGCTCATTTTCGTACGATTCAGCCTCTAATTCGCACATATCCGCTGTAATTCGACTCTGTACTATCTAGTTATGTTAAGTTATCCTATCTGAGCACAATTCAACACCACAATGAACAATTTTGCTCGTTTTGCACGAATTATGCTCATTTTCGCACGATTCAGCCTCTAATTCGCACATATCCGCTGTAATTCGACTCTGTTCTATCTAGTTATGTTAAGTTATCCTATCTGAGGACAATTCAACACCACAATGAACAATTTTGCTCGTTTTGCACGAATTTTGCTCGTTTTGAACGAATTTTGCACATTTTCGAACGATTCAGCCTCTAATTCGCACATATCCGCTGTAATTCGACTCTGTTCTATCTAGTTATGTTAAGTTATCCTATCTGAGCACAATTCAACACCACAATGAACAATTTTGCTCGTTTTGCACGAATTTTGCTCGTTTTGAACGAATTTTGCACATTTTCGAACGATTCAGCCTCTAATTCGCACATATCCGCTGTAATTCGACTCTGTACTATCTAGTCATGTTAAGTTATCGTAACTGAGCACAATTCAACACCACAATGATCAATTTTGCTCGTTTTGAACGAATTTTGCTCGTTTTGAACGAATTTTGCTCATTTTCGAACGATTCAGCCTCTAATTCGCACATATCCGCTGTAATTCGACTCTGTACTATCTAGTTATGTTAAGTTATCCTATCTGAGCACAATTCAACACCACAATGAACAATTTTGCTCGTTTTGCACGAATTATGCTCATTTTCGCACGATTCAGCCTCTAATTCGCACATATCCGCTGTAATTCGACTCTGTACTATCTAGTCATGTTAAGTTATCGTAACTGAGCACAATTCAACACCACAATGAACTATTTTGCTCGTTTTGAACGAATTATGCTCATTTTCGCACGATTCAGCCTCTAATTCGCACATATCCGCTGTAATTCGACTCTGTACTATCTAGTCATGTTAAGTTATCGTAACTGAGCACAATTCAACACCACAATGAACAATTTTGCTCGTTTTGAACGAATTTTGCTCATTTTCGAACGATTCAGCCTCTAATTCGCACATATCCGCTGTAATTCGACTCTGTACTATCTAGTCATGTTAAGTTATCGTAACTGAGCACAATTCAACACCACAATGAACAATTTTGTTCGTTTTGAACGAATTATGCTCATTTTCGCACGATTCAGCCTCTAATTCGCACATATCCGCTGTAATTCGACTCTGTACTATCTAGTCATGTTAAGTTATCGTAACTGAGCACAATTCAACACCACAATGAACAATTTTGCTCGTTTTGAACGAATTATGCTCATTTTCGCACGATTCAGCCTCTAATTCGCACATATCCGCTGTAATTCGACTCTGTACTATCTAGTTATGTTAAGTTATCCTATCTGAGCACAATTCAACACCACAATGAACAATTTTGCTCGTTTTGAACGAATTATGCTCATTTTCGCACGATTCAGCCTCTAATTCGCACATATCCGCTGTAATTCGACTCTGTAATATCTAGTCATGTTAAGTTATCGTAACTGAGCACAATTCAACACCACAATGAACAATTTTGCTCGTTTTGAACGAATTATGCTCATTTTCGCACGATTCAGCCTCTAATTCGCACATATCCGCTGTAATTCGACTCTGTACTATCTAGTCATGTTAAGTTATCGTAACTGAGCACAATTCAACACCGCAATGAACAATTTTGCTCGTTTTGAACGAATTATGCTCATTTTCGCACGATTCAGCCTCTAATTCGCACATATCCGCTGTAATTCGACTCTGTACTATCTAGTTATGTTAAGTTATCCTATCTGAGCACAATTCGACACCACAATGAACAATTTTGCACGTTTTGCACGAATTATGCTCATTTTCGCACGATTCAGCCTCTAATTCGCACATATCCGCTGTAATTCGACTCTGTACTATCTAGTTATGTTAAGTTATCCTATCTGAGCACAATTCAACACCACAATGAACAATTTTGCTCGTTTTGCACGAATTTTGCTCGTTTTGAACGAATTTTGCTCATTTTCGAACGATTCAGCCTCTAATTCGCACATATCCGCTGTAATTCGACTCTGTACTATCTAGTCATGTTAAGTTATCGTAACTGAGCACAATTCAACACCGCAATGAACAATTTTGCTCGTTTTGAACGAATTATGCTCATTTTCGCACGATTCAGCCTCTAATTCGCACATATCCGCTGTAATTCGACTCTGTACTATCTAGTTATGTTAAGTTATCCTATCTGAGCACAATTCAACACCACAATGAACAATTTTGCTCGTTTTGCACGAATTTTGCTCGTTTTGAACGAATTTTGCTCATTTTCGAACGATTCAGCCTCTAATTCGCACATATCCGCTGTAATTCGACTCTGTACTATCTAGTTATGTTAAGTTATCCTATCTGAGCACAACTCAACACCACAATGAACAATTTTGCTCGTTTTGCACGAATTATGCTCATTTTCGCACGATTCAGCCTCTAATTCGCACATATCCGCTGTAATTCGACTCTGTACTATCTAGTTATGGTAAGTTATCGTAACTGAGCACAATTCAACACCACAATGAACAATTTTGCTCGTTTTGAACGAATTATGCTCATTTTCGCACGATTCAGCCTCTAATTCGCACATATCCGCTGTAATTCGAATCTGTACTATCGAGTTATGTTAAGTTATCCTATCTGAGCACAATGCAACACCACAATGAACAATTTTGCTCGTTTTGCACGAATTATGCTCATTTTCGCACGATTCAGCCTCTAATTCGCACATATCCGCTGTAATTCGACTCTGTACTATCTAGTTATGTTAAGTTATCCTATCTGAGCACAATTCAACACCACAATGAACAATTTTGCTCGTTTTGCACGAATTTTGCTCGTTTTGAACGAATTTTGCACATTTTCGAACGATTCAGCCTCTAATTCGCACATATCCGCTGTAATTCGACTCTGTACTATCTACTTATGTTAAGTTATCCTATCAGAGCACAATTCAACACCACTACGAACAATTTTGCTCGTTTTGCACGAATTATGCTCATTTTCGCACGATTCAGCCTCTAATTCGCACATATCCGCTGTAATTCGACTCTGTACTATCTAGTTATGTTAAGTTATCCTATCTGAGCACAATTCAACACCACAATGAACAATTTTGCTCGTTTTGCACGAATTTTGCTCGTTTTGAACGAATTTTGCTCATTTTCGAACGATTCAGCCTCTAATTCGCACATATCCGCTGTAATTCGACTCGGTACTATCTAGTTATGTTAAGTTATCCTATCTGAGCACAACTCAACACCACAATGAACAATTTTGCTCGTTTTGCACGAATTTTGCTCGTTTTGAACGAATTTTGCTCATTTTCAAACGATTCTGCCTCTAATTCGCACATATCCGCTGTAATTCGACTCTGTACTATCTAGTTATGTTAAGTTATCCTATCTGAGCACAATTCAACACCACAATGAACAATTTTGCTCGTTTTGCACGAATTATGCTCATTTTCGCACGATTCAGCCTCTAATTCGCACATATCCGCTGTAATTCGACTCTGTACTATCTAGTCATGTTAAGTTATCCTATCTGAGCACAATTCAACACCACAATGAACAATTTTGCTCGTTTTGAACGAATTTTGCTCATTTTCGAACGATTCAGCCTCTAATTCGCACATATCCGCTGTAATTCGACTCTGTACTATCTAGTTATGTTAGGTTATCCTATCTGAGCACAACTCAACACCACAATGAACAATTTTGCTCGTTTTGCACGAATTTTGCTCGTTTTGAACGAATTTTGCTCATTTTCGAACGATTCAGCCTCTAATTCGCACATATCCGCTGTAATTCGACTCTGTACTATCTAATTATGTTAAGTTATCCTATCTGAGCACAATTCAACACCACAATGAACAATTTTGCTCGTTATGCACGAATTTTGCTCGTTTTGAACGAATTTTGCTCATTTTCGAACGATTCAGCCTCTAATTCGCACATATCCGCTGTAATTCGACTCTGTACTATCTAGTTATGTTAAGTTATCCTATCTGAGCACAATTCAACACCACAATGAACAATTTTGCTCGTTTTGCACGAATTATGCTCATTTTCGCACGATTCAGCCTCTAATTCGCACATATCCGCTGTAATTCGACTCTGTACTATCTAGTCATGTTAAGTTATCGTAACTGAGCACAATTCAACACCACAATGAACAATTTTGCTCGTTTTGAACGAATTATGCTCATTTTCGCACGATTCAGCCTCCAATTCGCACATATCCGCTGTAATTCGACTCTGTACTATCTAGTTATGTTAAGTTATCGTAACTGAGCACAATTCAACACCACAATGAACAATTTTGCTCCTTTTGAACGAATTTTGCTCATTTTCGAACGATTCAGCCTCTAATTCGCACATATCCGCTGTAATTCGACTCTGTACTAACTAGTTATGTTAAGTTATCCTATCTGAGCACAATTCAACACCACAATGAACAATTTTGCTCGTTTTGAACGAATTATGCTCATTTTCGCACGATTCAGCCTCTAATTCGCACATATCCGCTGTAATTCGACTCTGTACTATCTAGTCATGTTAAGCTATCCTATCTGAGCACAATTCAACACCACAATGAACAATTTTGCTCGTTTTGCACGAATTATGCTCATTTTCGCACGATTCAGCCTCTAATTCGCACATATCCGCTGTAATTCGACTCTGTACTATCTAGTCATGTTAAGTTATCGTAACTGAGCACAATTCAACACCGCAATGAACAATTTTGCTCGTTTTGAACGAATTATGCTCATTTTCGCACGATTCAGCCTCTAATTCGCACATATCCGCTGTAATTCGACTCTGTACTATCTAGTTATGTTAAGTTATCCTATCTGAGCACAATTCAACACCACAATGAACAATTTTGCTCGTTTTGCACGAATTTTGCTCGTTTTGAACGAATTTTGCTCATTTTCGAACGATTCAGCCTCTAATTCGCACATATCCGCTGTAATTCGACTCTGTACTATCTAGTTATGTTAAGTTATCCTATCTGAGCACAACTCAACACCACAATGAACAATTTTGCTCGTTTTGCACGAATTATGCTCATTTTCGAACGATTCAGCCTCTAATTCGCACATATCCGCTGTAATTCGACTCTGTACTATCTAGTTATGTTAAGTTATCCTATCTGAGCACAACTCAACACCACAATGAACAATTTTGCTCGTTTTGCACGAATTATGCTCATTTTCGCACGATTCAGCCTCTAATTCGCACATATCCGCTGTAATTCGACTCTGTACTATCTAGTCATGTTAAGTTATCGTAACTGAGCACAATTCAACACCACAATGAACAATTTTGCTCGTTTTGCACGAATTATGCTCATTTTCGCACGATTCAGCCTCTAATTCGCACATATCCGCTGTAATTCGACTCTGTACTATCTAGTCATGTTAAGTTATCGTAACTGAGCACAATTCAACACCACAATGAACAATTTTGCTCGTTTTGAACGAATTATGCTCATTTTCGCACGATTCAGCCTCTAATTCGCACATATCCGCTGTAATTCGACTCTGTACTATCTAGTTATGGTAAGTTATCGTAACTGAGCACAATTCAACACCACAATGAACAATTTTGCTCGTTTTGAACGAATTATGCTCATTTTCGCACGATTCAGCCTCTAATTCGCACATATCCGCTGTAATTCGAATCTGTACTACCGAGTTATGTTAAGTTATCCTATCTGAGCACAATGCAACACCACAATGAACAATTTTGCTCGTTTTGCACGAATTATGCTCATTTTCGCACGATTCAGCCTCTAATTCGCACATATCCGCTGTAATTCGACTCTGTACTATCTAGTTATGTTAAGTTATCCTATCTGAGCACAATTCAACACCACAATGAACAATTTTGCTCGTTTTGCACGAATTTTGCTCGTTTTGAACGAATTTTGCACATTTTCGAACGATTCAGCCTCTAATTCGCACATATCCGCTGTAATTCGACTCTGTACTATCTACTTATGTTAAGTTATCCTATCAGAGCACAATTCAACACCACTACGAACAATTTTGCTCGTTTTGCACGAATTATGCTCATTTTCGCACGATTCAGCCTCTAATTCGCACATATGCGATGCAATTCGACTCTGTACTATCTAATTATGTTAAGTTATCCTATCTGAGCACAATTCAACACCACAATGAACAATTTTGCTCGTTTTGCACGAATTATGCTCATTTTCGCACGATTCAGCCTCTAATTCGCACATATCCGCTGTAATTCGACTCTGTACTATCTAGTTATGTTAAGTTATCCTATCTGAGCACAATTCAACACCACAATGAACAATTTTGCTCGTTTTGCACGAATTTTGCTCGTTTTGAACGAATTTTGCTCATTTTCGAACGATTCAGCCTCTAATTCGCACATATCCGCTGTAATTCGACTCGGTACTATCTAGTTATGTTAAGTTATCCTATCTGAGCACAACTCAACACCACAATGAACAATTTTGCTCGTTTTGCACGAATTTTGCTCGTTTTGAACGAATTTTGCTCATTTTCAAACGATTCTGCCTCTAATTCGCACATATCCGCTGTAATTCGACTCTGTACTATCTAGTTATGTTAAGTTATCCTATCTGAGCACAATTCAACACCACAATGAACAATTTTGCTCGTTTTGCACGAATTATGCTCATTTTCGCACGATTCAGCCTCTAATTCGCACATATCCGCTGTAATTCGACTCTGTACTATCTAGTTATGTTATGTTATCCTATCTGAGCACAATTCCACACCACAATGAACAATTTTGCTCGTTTTGCACGAATTATGCTCATTTTCGCACGATTCAGCCTCTAATTCGCACATATCCGCTGTAATTCGACTCTGTACTATCTAGTCATGTTAAGTTATCGTAACTGAGCACAATTCAACACCACAATGAACAATTTTGCTCGTTTTGAACGAATTTTGCTCATTTTCGAACGATTCAGCCTCTAATTCGCACATATCCGCTGTAATTCGACTCTGTACTATCTAGTTATGTTAAGTTATCCTATCTGAGCACAACTCAACACCACAATGAACAATTTTGCTCGTTTTGCACGAATTTTGCTCGTTTTGAACGAATTTTGCTCATTTTCGAACGATTCTGCCTCTAATTCGCACATATCCGCTGTAATTCGACTCTGTACTATCTAGTTATGTTAAGTTATCCTATCTGAGCACAATTCAACACCACAATGAACAATTTTGCTCGTTTTGAACGAATTATGCTCATTTTCGCACGATTCAGCCTCTAATTCGCACATATCCGCTGTAATTCGACTCTGTACTATCTAGTCATGTTAAGCTATCCTATCTGAGCACAATTCAACACCACAATGAACAATTTTGCTCGTTTTGCACGAATTTTGCTCGTTTTGAACGAATTTTGCTCATTTTCGAACGATTCAGCCTCTAATTCGCACATATCCGCTGTAATTCGACTCGGTACTATCTAGTTATGTTAAGTTATCCTATCTGAGCACAACTCAACACCACAATGAACAATTTTGCTCGTTTTGCACGAATTATGCTCATTTTCGAACGATTCAGCCTCTAATTCGCACATATCCGCTGTAATTCGACTCTGTACTATCTAGTTATGTTAAGTTATCCTATCTGAGCACAACTCAACACCACAATGAACAATTTTGCTCGTTTTGCACGAATTATGCTCATTTTCGCACGATTCAGCCTCTAATTCGCACATATCCGCTGTAATTCGACTCTGTACTATCTAGTCATGTTAAGTTATCGTAACTGAGCACAATTCAACACCACAATGAACAATTTTGCTCGTTTTGAACGAATTTTGCTCATTTTCGAAAGATTCAGCCTCTAATTCGCACATATCCGCTGTAATTCGACTCTGTACTATCTAGTTATGTTAAGTTATCCTATCTGAGCACAATTCGACACCACAATGAACAATTTTGCTCGTTTTGCACGAATTATGCTCATTTTCGCACGATTCAGCCTCTAATTCGCACATATCCGCTGTAATTCGACTCTGTACTATCTAGTCATGTTAAGTTATCGTAACTGAGCACAATTCAACACCACAATGAACAATTTTGCTCGTTTTGAACGAATTATGCTCATTTTCGCACGATTCAGCCTCTAATTCGCACATATCCGCTGTAATTCGACTCTGTACTATCTAGTTATGGTAAGTTATCGTAACTGAGCACAATTCAACACCACAATGAACAATTTTGCTCGTTTTGAACGAATTATGCTCATTTTCGCACGATTCAGCCTCTAATTCGCACATATCCGCTGTAATTCGAATCTGTACTATCGAGTTATGTTAAGTTATCCTATCTGAGCACAATGCAACACCACAATGAACAATTTTGCTCGTTTTGCACGAATTATGCTCATTTTCGCACGATTCAGCCTCTAATTCGCACATATCCGCTGTAATTCGACTCTGTACTATCTAGTTATGTTAAGTTATCCTATCTGAGCACAATTCAACACCACAATGAACAATTTTGCTCGTTTTGCACGAATTTTGCTCGTTTTGAACGAATTTTGCACATTTTCGAACGATTCAGCTTCTAATTCGCACATATCCGCTGTAATTCGACTCTGTACTATCTACTTATGTTAAGTTATCCTATCAGAGCACAATTCAACACCACTACGAACAATTTTGCTCGTTTTGCACGAATTATGCTCATTTTCGCACGATTCAGCCTCTAATTCGCACATATGCGATGCAATTCGACTCTGTACTATCTAATTATGTTAAGTTATCCTATCTGAGCACAATTCAACACCACAATGAACAATTTTGCTCGTTTTGCACGAATTATGCTCATTTTCGCACGATTCAGCCTCTAATTCGCACATATCCGCTGTAATTCGACTCTGTACTATCTAGATATGTTAAGTTATCCTATCTGAGCACAACTCAACACCACAATGAACAATTTTGCTCGTTTTGCACGAATTTTGCTCGTTTTGAACGAATTTTGCTCATTTTCGAACGATTCTGCCTCTAATTCGCACATATCCGCTGTAATTCGACTCTGTACTATCTAGTTATGTTAAGTTATCCTATCTGAGCACAATTCAACACCACAATGAACAATTTTGCTCGTTTTGAACGAATTATGCTCATTTTCGCACGATTCAGCCTCTAATTCGCACATATCCGCTGTAATTCGACTCTGTACTATCTAGTCATGTTAAGCTATCCTATCTGAGCACAATTCAACACCACAATGAACAATTTTGCTCGTTTTGCACGAATTATGCTCATTTTCGCACGATTCAGCCTCTAATTCGCACATATCCGCTGTAATTCGACTCTGTACTATCTAGTCATGTTAAGTTATCGTAACTGAGCACAATTCAACACCGCAATGAACAATTTTGCTCGTTTTGAACGAATTATGCTCATTTTCGCACGATTCAGCCTCTAATTCGCACATATCCGCTGTAATTCGATTCTGTACTATCTAGTTATGTTAAGTTATCCTATCTGAGCACAATTCAACACCACAATGAACAATTTTGCTCGTTTTGCACGAATTTTGCTCGTTTTGAACGAATTTTGCTCATTTTCGAACGATTCAGCCTCTAATTCGCACATATCCGCTGTAATTCGACTCTGTACTATCTAGTCATGTTAAGTTATCGTAACTGAGCACAATTCAACACCGCAATGAACAATTTTGCTCGTTTTGAACGAATTATGCTCATTTTCGCACGATTCAGCCTCTAATTCGCACATATCCGCTGTAATTCGACTCTGTACTATCTAGTTATGTTAAGTTATCCTATCTGAGCACAATTCAACACCACAATGAACAATTTTGCTCGTTTTGCACGAATTTTGCTCGTTTTGAACGAATTTTGCTCATTTTCGAACGATTCAGCCTCTAATTCGCACATATCCGCTGTAATTCGACTCTGTACTATCTAGTTATGTTAAGTTATCCTATCTGAGCACAACTCAACACCACAATGAACAATTTTGCTCGTTTTGCACGAATTATGCTCATTTTCGCACGATTCAGCCTCTAATTCGCACATATCCGCTGTAATTCGACTCTGTACTATCTAGTCATGTTAAGTTATCGTAACTGAGCACAATTCAACACCACAATGAACAATTTTGCTCGTTTTGAACGAATTTTGCTCATTTTCGAAAGATTCAGCCTCTAATTCCCACATATCCGCTGTAATTCGACTCTGTACTATCTAGTTATGTTAAGTTATCCTATCTGAGCACAATTCGACACCACAATGAACAATTTTGCTCGTTTTGCACGAATTATGCTCATTTTCGCACGATTCAGCCTCTAATTCGCACATATCCGCTGTAATTCGACTCTGTACTATCTAGTCATGTTAAGTTATCGTAACTGAGCACAATTCAACACCACAATGAACAATTTTGCTCGTTTTGAACGAATTATGCTCATTTTCGCACGATTCAGCCTCTAATTCGCACATATCCGCTGTAATTCGACTCTGTACTATCTAGTTATGGTAAGTTATCGTAACTGAGCACAATTCAACACCACAATGAACAATTTTGCTCGTTTTGAACGAATTATGCTCATTTTCGCACGATTCAGCCTCTAATTCGCACATATCCGCTGTAATTCGAATCTGTACTATCGAGTTATGTTAAGTTATCCTATCTGAGCACAATGCAATACCACAATGAACAATTTTGCTCGTTTTGCACGAATTATGCTCATTTTCGCACGATTCAGCCTCTAATTCGCACATATCCGCTGTAATTCGACTCTGTACTATCTAGTTATGTTAAGTTATCCTATCTGAGCACAATTCAACACCACAATGAACAATTTTGCTCGTTTTGCACGAATTTTGCTCGTTTTGAACGAATTTTGCACATTTTCGAACGATTCAGCCTCTAATTCGCACATATCCGCTGTAATTCGACTCTGTACTATCTACTTATGTTAAGTTATCCTATCAGAGCACAATTCAACACCACTACGAACAATTTTGCTCGTTTTGCACGAATTATGCTCATTTTCGCACGATTCAGCCTCTAATTCGCACATATGCGATGCAATTCGACTCTGTACTATCTAATTATGTTAAGTTATCCTATCTGAGCACAATTCAACACCACAATGAACAATTTTGCTCGTTTTGCACGAATTATGCTCATTTTCGCACGATTCAGCCTCTAATTCGCACATATCCGCTGTAATTCGACTCTGTACTATCTAGTTATGTTAAGTTATCCTATCTGAGCACAATTCAACACCACAATGAACAATTTTGCTCGTTTTGCACGAATTTTGCTCGTTTTGAACGAATTTTGCTCATTTTCGAACGATTCAGCCTCTAATTCGCACATATCCGCTGTAATTCGACTCGGTACTATCTAGTTATGTTAAGTTATCCTATCTGAGCACAACTCAACACCACAATGAACAATTTTGCTCGTTTTGCACGAATTTTGCTCGTTTTGAACGAATTTTGCTCATTTTCAAACGATTCTGCCTCTAATTCGCACATATCCGCTGTAATTCGACTCTGTACTATCTAGTTATGTTAAGTTATCCTATCTGAGCACAATTCAACACCACAATGAACAATTTTGCTCGTTTTGCACGAATTATGCTCATTTTCGCACGATTCAGCCTCTAATTCGCACATATCCGCTGTAATTCGACTCTGTACTATCTAGTTATGTTATGTTATCCTATCTGAGCACAATTCAACACCACAATGAACAATTTTGCTCGTTTTGCACGAATTTTGCTCGTTTTGAACGAATTTTGCTCATTTTCGAACGATTCAGCCTCTAATTCGCACATATCCGCTGTAATTCGACTCTGTACTATCTAGTCATGTTAAGTTATCGTAACTGAGCACAATTCAACACCGCAATGAACAATTTTGCTCGTTTTGAACGAATTATGCTCATTTTCGCACGATTCAGCCTCTAATTCGCACATATCCGCTGTAATTCGACTCTGTACTATCTAGTTATGTTAAGTTATCCTATCTGAGCACAATTCAACACCACAATGAACAATTTTGCTCGTTTTGCACGAATTTTGCTCGTTTTGAACGAATTTTGCTCATTTTCGAACGATTCAGCCTCTAATTCGCACATATCCGCTGTAATTCGACTCTGTACTATCTAGTTATGTTAAGTTATCCTATCTGAGCACAACTCAACACCACAATGAACAATTTTGCTCGTTTTGCACGAATTATGCTCATTTTCGCACGATTCAGCCTCTAATTCGCACATATCCGCTGTAATTCGACTCTGTACTATCTAGTCATGTTAAGTTATCGTAACTGAGCACAATTCAACACCACAATGAACAATTTTGCTCGTTTTGAACGAATTTTGCTCATTTTCGAAAGATTCAGCCTCTAATTCCCACATATCCGCTGTAATTCGACTCTGTACTATCTAGTTATGTTAAGTTATCCTATCTGAGCACAATTCGACACCACAATGAACAATTTTGCTCGTTTTGCACGAATTATGCTCATTTTCGCACGATTCAGCCTCTAATTCGCACATATCCGCTGTAATTCGACTCTGTACTATCTAGTCATGTTAAGTTATCGTAACTGAGCACAATTCAACACCACAATGAACAATTTTGCTCGTTTTGAACGAATTATGCTCATTTTCGCACGATTCAGCCTCTAATTCGCACATATCCGCTGTAATTCGACTCTGTACTATCTAGTTATGGTAAGTTATCGTAACTGAGCACAATTCAACACCACAATGAACAATTTTGCTCGTTTTGAACGAATTATGCTCATTTTCGCACGATTCAGCCTCTAATTCGCACATATCCGCTGTAATTCGAATCTGTACTATCGAGTTATGTTAAGTTATCCTATCTGAGCACAATGCAACACCACAATGAACAATTTTGCTCGTTTTGCACGAATTATGCTCATTTTCGCACGATTCAGCCTCTAATTCGCACATATCCGCTGTAATTCGACTCTGTACTATCTAGTTATGTTAAGTTATCCTATCTGAGCACAATTCAACACCACAATGAACAATTTTGCTCGTTTTGCACGAATTTTGCTCGTTTTGAACGAATTTTGCACATTTTCGAACGATTCAGCCTCTAATTCGCACATATCCGCTGTAATTCGACTCTGTACTATCTACTTATGTTAAGTTATCCTATCAGAGCACAATTCAACACCACTACGAACAATTTTGCTCGTTTTGCACGAATTATGCTCATTTTCGCACGATTCAGCCTCTAATTCGCACATATGCGATGCAATTCGACTCTGTACTATCTAATTATGTTAAGTTATCCTATCTGAGCACAATTCAACACCACAATGAACAATTTTGCTCGTTTTGCACGAATTATGCTCATTTTCGCACGATTCAGCCTCTAATTCGCACATATCCGCTGTAATTCGACTCTGTACTATCTAGTTATGTTAAGTTATCCTATCTGAGCACAACTCAACACCACAATGAACAATTTTGCTCGTTTTGCACGAATTTTGCTCGTTTTGAACGAATTTTGCTCATTTTCGAACGATTCTGCCTCTAATTCGCACATATCCGCTGTAATTCGACTCTGTACTATCTAGTTATGTTAAGTTATCCTATCTGAGCACAATTCAACACCACAATGAACAATTTTGCTCGTTTTGAACGAATTATGCTCATTTTCGCACGATTCAGCCTCTAATTCGCACATATCCGCTGTAATTCGACTCTGTACTATCTAGTCATGTTAAGCTATCCTATCTGAGCACAATTCAACACCACAATGAACAATTTTGCTCGTTTTGCACGAAATATGCTCATTTTCGCACGATTCAGCCTCTAATTCGCACATATCCGCTGTAATTCGACTCTGTACTATCTAGTCATGTTAAGTTATCGTAACTGAGCACAATTCAACACCGCAATGAACAATTTTGCTCGTTTTGAACGAATTATGCTCATTTTCGCACGATTCAGCCTCTAATTCGCACATATGCGATGCAATTCGACTCTGTACTATCTAATTATGTTAAGTTATCCTATCTGAGCACAATTCAACACCACAATGAACAATTTTGCTCGTTTTGCACGAATTATGCTCATTTTCGCACGATTCAGCCTCTAATTCGCACATATCCGCTGTAATTCGACTCTGTACTATCTAGTTATGTTAAGTTATCCTATCTGAGCACAGTTCAACACCACAATGAACAATTTTGCTCGTTTTGCACGAATTTTGCTCGTTTTGAACGAATTTTGCTCATTTTCGAACGATTCAGCCTCTAATTCGCACATATCCGCTGTAATTCGACTCGGTACTATCTAGTTATGTTAAGTTATCCTATCTGAGCACAACTCAACACCACAATGAACAATTTTGCTCGTTTTGCACGAATTTTGCTCGTTTTGAACGAATTTTGCTCATTTTCAAACGATTCTGCCTCTAATTCGCACATATCCGCTGTAATTCGACTCTGTACTATCTAGTTATGTTAAGTTATCCTATCTGAGCACAATTCAACACCACAATGAACAATTTTGCTCGTTTTGCACGAATTATGCTCATTTTCGCACGATTCAGCCTCTAATTCGCACATATCCGCTGTAATTCGACTCTGTACTATCTAGTTATGTTATGTTATCCTATCTGAGCACAATTCCACACCACAATGAACAATTTTGCTCGTTTTGCACGAATTATGCTCATTTTCGCACGATTCAGCCTCTAATTCGCACATATCCGCTGTAATTCGACTCTGTACTATCTAGTCATGTTAAGTTATCGTAACTGAGCACAATTCAACACCACAATGAACAATTTTGCTCGTTTTGAACGAATTTTGCTCATTTTCGAACGATTCAGCCTCTAATTCGCACATATCCGCTGTAATTCGACTCTGTACTATCTAGTTATGTTAAGTTATCCTATCTGAGCACAACTCAACAACACAATGAACAATTTTGCTCGTTTTGCACGAATTTTGCTCGTTTGAACGAATTTTGCTCATTTTCGAACGATTCTGCCTCTAATTCGCACATATCCGCTGTAATTCGACTCTGTACTATCTAGTTATGTTAAGTTATCCTATCTGAGCACAATTCGACACCACAATGAACAATTTTGCTCGTTTTGCACGAATTATGCTCATTTTCGCACGATTCAGCCTCTAATTCGCACATATCCGCTGTAATTCGACTCTGTACTATCTAGTCATGTTAAGTTATCGTAACTGAGCACAATTCAACACCACAATGAACAATTTTGCTCGTTTTGAACGAATTATGCTCATTTTCGCACGATTCAGCCTCTAATTCGCACATATCCGCTGTAATTCGACTCTGTACTATCTAGTTATGTTAAGTTATCCTATCTGAGCACAATTCAACACCACAATGAACAATTTTGCTCGTTTTGCACGAATTTTGCTCGTTTTGAACGAATTTTGCTCATTTTCGAACGATTCAGCCTCTAATTCGCACATATCCGCTGTAATTCGACTCTGTACTATCTAGTTATGTTAAGTTATCCTATCTGAGCACAACTCAACACCACAATGAACAATTTTGCTCGTTTTGCACGAATTATGCTCATTTTCGCACGATTCAGCCTCTAATTCGCACATATCCGCTGTAATTCGACTCTGTACTATCTAGTCATGTTAAGTTATCGTAACTGAGCACAATTCAACACCACAATGAACAATTTTGCTCGTTTTGAACGAATTTTGCTCATTTTCGAAAGATTCAGCCTCTAATTCGCACATATCCGCTGTAATTCGACTCTGTACTATCTAGTTATGTTAAGTTATCCTATCTGAGCACAATTCGACACCACAATGAACAATTTTGCTCGTTTTGCACGAATTATGCTCATTTTCGCACGATTCAGCCTCTAATTCGCACATATCCGCTGTAATTCGACTCTGTACTATCTAGTCATGTTAAGTTATCGTAACTGAGCACAATTCAACACCACAATGAACAATTTTGCTCGTTTTGAACGAATTATGCTCATTTTCGCACGATTCAGCCTCTAATTCGCACATATCCGCTGTAATTCGACTCTGTACTATCTAGTTATGGTAAGTTATCGTAACTGAGCACAATTCAACACCACAATGAACAATTTTGCTCGTTTTGAACGAATTATGCTCATTTTCGCACGATTCAGCCTCTAATTCGCACATATCCGCTGTAATTCGAATCTGTACTATCGAGTTATGTTAAGTTATCCTATCTGAGCACAATGCAACACCACAATGAACAATTTTGCTCGTTTTGCACGAATTATGCTCATTTTCGCACGATTCAGCCTCTAATTCGCACATATCCGCTGTAATTCGACTCTGTACTATCTAGTTATGTTAAGTTATCCTATCTGAGCACAATTCAACACCACAATGAACAATTTTGCTCGTTTTGCACGAATTTTGCTCGTTTTGAACGAATTTTGCACATTTTCGAACGATTCAGCCTCTAATTCGCACATATCCGCTGTAATTCGACTCTGTACTATCTACTTATGTTAAGTTATCCTATCAGAGCACAATTCAACACCACTACGAACAATTTTGCTCGTTTTGCACGAATTATGCTCATTTTCGCACGATTCAGCCTCTAATTCGCACATATGCGATGCAATTCGACTCTGTACTATCTAATTATGTTAAGTTATCCTATCTGAGCACAATTCAACACCACAATGAACAATTTTGCTCGTTTTGCACGAATTATGCTCATTTTCGCACGATTCAGCCTCTAATTCGCACATATCCGCTGTAATTCGACTCTGTACTATCTAGTTATGTTAAGTTATCCTATCTGAGCACAATTCAACACCACAATGAACAATTTTGCTCGTTTTGCACGAATTTTGCTCGTTTTGAACGAATTTTGCTCATTTTCGAACGATTCAGCCTCTAATTCGCACATATCCGCTGTAATTCGACTCTGTACTATCTAGTCATGTTAAGTTATCGTAACTGAGCACAATTCAACACCGCAATGAACAATTTTGCTCGTTTTGAACGAATTATGCTCATTTTCGCACGATTCAGCCTCTAATTCGCACATATCCGCTGTAATTCGACTCTGTACTATCTAGTTATGTTAAGTTATCCTATCTGAGCACAATTCAACACCACAATGAACAATTTTGCTCGTTTTGCACGAATTTTGCTCGTTTTGAACGAATTTTGCTCATTTTCGAACGATTCAGCCTCTAATTCGCACATATCCGCTGTAATTCGACTCTGTACTATCTAGTTATGTTAAGTTGTTCTATCTGAGCACAACTCAACACCACAATGAACAATTTTGCTCGTTTTGCACGAATTATGCTCATTTTCGCACGATTCAGCCTCTAATTCGCACATATCCGCTGTAATTCGACTCTGTACTATCTAGTCATGTTAGGTTATCGTAACTGAGCACAATTCAACACCACAATGAACAATTTTGCTCGTTTTGAACGAATTTTGCTCATTTTCGAAAGATTCAGCCTCTAATTCGCACATATCCGCTGTAATTCGACTCTGTACTATCTAGTTATGTTAAGTTATCCTATCTGAGCACAATTCGACACCACAATGAACAATTTTGCTCGTTTTGCACGAATTATGCTCATTTTCGCACGATTCAGCCTCTAATTCGCACATATCCGCTGTAATTCGACTCTGTACTATCTAGTCATGTTAAGTTATCGTAACTGAGCACAATTCAACACCACAATGAACAATTTTGCTCGTTTTGAACGAATTTTGCTCATTTTCGAACGATTCAGCCTCTAATTCGCACATATCCGCTGTAATTCGACTCTGTACTATCTAGTCATGTTAAGTTATCGTAACTGAGCACAATTCAACACCGCAATGAACAATTTTGCTCGTTTTGAACGAATTATGCTCATTTTCGCACGATTCAGCCTCTAATTCGCACATATCCGCTGTAATTCGACTCTGTACTATCTAGTTATGTTAAGTTATCCTATCTGAGCACAATTCAACACCACAATGAACAATTTTGCTCGTTTTGCACGAATTTTGCTCGTTTTGAACGAATTTTGCTCATTTTCGAACGATTCAGCCTCTAATTCGCACATATCCGCTGTAATTCGACTCTGTACTATCTACTTATGTTAAGTTATCCTATCTGAGCACAATTCAACACCACAATGAACAATTTTCCTCGTTTTGCACGAATTTTTGCTCGTTTTGAACGAATTTTGCTCATTTTCGAACGATTCAGCCTCTAATTCGCACATATCCGCTGTAATTCGACTCTGTACTATCTAGTTATGTTAAGTTATCCTATCTGAGCACAATTCGACACCACAATGAACAATTTTGCTCGTTTTGCACGAATTATGCTCATTTTCGCACGATTCAGCCTCTAATTCGCACATATCCGCTGTAATTCGACTCTGTACTATCTAGTCATGTTAAGTTATCGTAACTGAGCACAATTCAACACCACAATGAACAATTTTGCTCGTTTTGAACGAATTTGGCTCATTTTCGAATGATTCAGCCTCTAATTCGCACATATCCGCTGTAATTCGACTCTGTACTATCTAGTTATGTTAAGTTATCCTATCTGAGCACAATTCGACACCACAATGAACAATTTTGCTCGTTCTGCACGAATTATGCTCATTTTCGCACGATTCAGCCTCTAATTCGCACATATCCGCTGTAATTCGACTCTGTACTATCTAGTCATGTTAAGTTATCGTAACTGAGCACAATTCAACACCACAATGAACAATTTTGCTCGTTTTGAACGAATTTTGCTCATTTTCGAACGATTCAGCCTCTAATTCGCACATATCCGCTGTAATTCGACTCTGTACTATCTAGTTATGTTAAGTTATCCTATCTGAGCACAATTCGACACCACAATGAACAATTTTGCTCGTTTTGCACGAATTATGCTCATTTTCGCACGATTCAGCCTCTAATTCGCACATATCCGCTGTAATTCGACTCTGTACTATCTAGTCATGTTAAGTTATCGTAACTGAGCACAATTCAACACCACAATGAACAATTTTGCTCGTTTTGAACGAATTTGGCTCATTTTCGAATGATTCAGCCTCTAATTCGCACATATCCGCTGTAATTCGACTCTGTACTATCTAGTTATGTTAAGTTATCCTATCTGAGCACAATTCGACACCACAATGAACAATTTGCTCGTTCTGCACGAATTATGCTCATTTTCGCACGATTCAGCCTCTAATTCGCACATATCCGCTGTAATTCGACTCTGTACTATCTAGTCATGTTAAGTTATCGTAACTGAGCACAATTCAACACCACAATGAACAATTTTGCTCGTTTTGAACGAATTATGCTCATTTTCGCACGATTCAGCCTCTAATTCGCACATATCCACTATAATTCGGCTCTGTACTATCTAGTTATGTTAAGTTATCCTATCTGAGCACAATTCAACACCACAATGAACAATTTTGCTCGTTTTGCACGAATTATGCTCATTTTCGCACGATTCAGCCTCTAATTCGCACATATCCGCTGTAATTCGACTCTGTACTATCTAGTTATGTTAAGTTATCCTATCTGAGCACAATTCAACACGACAATGAACAATTTTGCTCGTTTTGCACGAATTTTGCTCGTTTTGAACGAATTTTGCTCATTTTCGAACGATTCAGCCTCTAATTCGCACATACCCGCTGTAATTCGACTCTGTACTATCTAGTTATGTTAAGTTATCCTATCTGAGCACAACTCAACACCACAATGAACAATTTTGCTCGTTTTGCACGAATTATGCTCATTTTCGCACGATTCAGCCTCTAATTCGCACATATCCGCTGTAATTCGACTCTGTACTATCTAGTCATGTTAAGTTATCGTAACTGAGCACAATTCAACACCACAATGAACAATTTTGCTCCTTTTGAACGAATTTTGCTCATTTTCGGACGATTCAGCCTCTAATTCGCACATATCCGCTGTAATTCGACTCTGTACTATCTAGTTATGTTAAATTATCCTATCTGAGCACAATTCAACACCACAATGAACAATTTTGCTCGTTTTGCACGAATTTTGCTCGTTTTGAACGAATTTTGCTCATTTTCGAACGATTCAGCCTCTAATTCGCACATATCCGCTGTAATTCGACTCTGTACTATCTACTTATGTTAAGTTATCCTATCTGAGCACAATTCAACACCACAATGAACAATTTTGCTCGTTTTGCACGAATTTTGCTCGTTTTGAACGAATTTTGCTCATTTTCGAACGATTCAGCCTCTAATTCGCACATATTTTCCGCTGTAATTCGACTCTGTACTATCTAGTTATGTTAAGTTATCCTATCTGAGCACAATTCGACACCACAATGAACAATTTTGCTCGTTCTGCACGAATTATGCTCATTTTCGCACGATTCAGCCTCTAATTCGCACATATCCGCTGTAATTCGACTCTGTACTATCTAGTCATGTTAAGTTATCGTAACTGAGCACAATTCAACACCACAATGAACAATTTGCTCGTTTTGAACGAATTATGCTCATTTTCGCACGATTCAGCCTCTAATTCGCACATATCCACTATATTCGGCTCTGTACTATCTAGTTATGTTAAGTTATCCTATCTGAGCACAATTCAACACCACAATGAACAATTTTGCTCGTTTTGCACGAATTATGCTCATTTTCGCACGATTCAGCCTCTAATTCGCACATATCCGCTGTAATTCGACTCTGTACTATCTAGTCATGTTAAGTTATCGTAACTGAGCACAATTCAACACCACAATGAACAATTTTGCTCGTTTTGAACGAATTATGCTCATTTTCGCACGATTCAGCCTCTAATTCGCACATATCCGCTGTAATTCGACTCTGTACTATCTAGTAATGTTAAGTTATCCTATCTGAGCACAATTCAATACCACAATGAACAATTTTGCTCGTTTTGCACGAATTATGCTCATTTTCGCACGATTCAGCCTCTAATTCGCACATATCCGCTGTAATTCGACTCTGTACTATTTAGTCATGTTAAGTTATCGTAACTGAGCACAATTCAACACCACAATGAACAATTTTGCCTCGTTTTGAACGAATTATGCTCATTTTCGCACGATTCAGCCTCTAATTCGCACATATCCGCTGTAATTCGACTCTGTACTATCTAGTCATCTTAAGTTATCGTAACTGAGCACAATTCAACACCACAATGAACAATTTTGCTCGTTTTGAACGAATTATGCTCATTTTCGCACGATTCAGCCTCTAATTCGCACATATCCGCTGTAATTCGACTCTGTACTATCTAGTTATGTTAAGTTATCCTATCTGAGCACAATTCGACACCGCAATGAACAATTTTGCTCGTTTTGAACGAATTATGCTCATTTTCGCACGATTCAGCCTCTATTTCGCACATATCCGCTGTAATTCGACTCTGTACTATCTAGTCATGTTAAGTTATCCTATCTGAGCACAATTCAACACCACAATGAACAATTTTGCTCGTTTTGAACGAATTTTACTCATTTTCGAACGATTCAGCCTCTAATTCGCACATATCCGCTGTAATTCGACTCTGTACTATCTAGTCATGTTAAGTTATCGTAACTGAGCACAATTCAACACCACAATGAACAATTTTGCTCGTTATGCACGAATTTTGCTCGTTTTGAACGAATTTTGCTCATTTTCGCACGATTCAGCCTCTAATTCGCACATATCCGCTGTAATTCGACTCTGCACTATCTAGTCATGTTAAGTTATCGTCACTGAGCACAATTCAACACCACAATGAACAATTTTGCTCGTTTTGAACGAATTATGCTCATTTTCGCACGATACAGCCTCTAATTCGCACATATCCGCTGTAATTCGACTCTGTACTATCTAGTTATGTTAAGTTATCCTATCTGAGCACAATTCGACACCACAATGAACAATTTTGCTCGTTTTGCACGAATTATGCTCATTTTCGCACGATTCAGCCTCTAATTCGCACATATCCGCTGTAATTCGACTCTGTACTATCTAGTCATGTTAAGTTATCGTAACTGAGCACAATTCAACACCACAATGAACAATTTTGCTCGTTTTGAACGAATTATGCTCATTTTCGCACGATTCAGCCTCTAATTCGCACATATCCGCTGTAATTCGACTCTGTACTATCTAGTTATGTTAAGATATCCTATCTGAGCACAATTCAATACCACAATGAACAATTTTGCTCGTTTTGCACGAATTATGCTCATTTTCGCACGATTCAGCCTCTAATTCGCACATATCCGCTGTAATTCGACTCTGTACTATTTAGTCATGTTAAGTTATCGTAACTGAGCACAATTCAACACCACAATGAACAATTTTGCTCGTTTTGAACGAATTATGCTCATTTTCGCACGATTCAGCCTCTAATTCGCACATATCCGCTGTAATTCGACTCTGTACTATCTAGTCATGTTGAGTTATCGTAACTGAGCACAATTCAACACCACAATGAACAATTTTGCTCGTTTTGAACGAATTATGCTCATTTTCGCACGATTCAGCCTCTAATTCGCACATATCCGCTGTAATTCGACTCTGTACTATCTAGTTATGTTAAGTTATCCTATCTGAGCACAATTCAACACCACAATGAACAATTTTGCTCGTTTTGCACGAATTTTGCTCGTTTTGAACGAATTTTGCACATTTTCGAACGATTCAGCCTCTAATTCGCACATATCCGCTGTAATTCGACTCTGTACTATCTACTTATGTTA
The DNA here is from genome assembly GCF_050947335.1 of Megachile rotundata. NCBI lineage: Eukaryota > Metazoa > Arthropoda > Insecta > Hymenoptera > Megachilidae > Megachile > Megachile rotundata. The sequence goes on from NW_027473634.1 coordinate 194,250, forward strand.
AGTTATCCTATCAGAGCACAATTCAACACCACTACGAACAATTTTGCTCGTTTTGCACGAATTATGCTCATTTTCGCACGATTCAGCCTCTAATTCGCACATATCCGATGCAATTCGACTCTGTACTATCTAATTATGTTAAGTTATCCTATCTGAGCACAATTCAACACCACAATGAACAATTTTGCTCGTTTTGCACGAATTATGCTCATTTTCGCACGATTCAGCCTCTAATTCGCACATATCCGCTGTAATTCGACTCTGTACTATCTAGTCATGTTAAGTTATCGTAACTGAGCACAATTCAACACCACAATGAACAATTTTGCTCGTTTTGAACGAATTATGCTCATTTTCGCACGATTCAGCCTCTAATTCGCACATATCCGCTGTAATTCGACTCTGTACTGTCTAGTTATGTTAAGTTATCCTATCTGAGCACAATTCGACACCACAATGAACAATTTTGCTCGTTTTGCACGAATTATGCTCATTTTCGCACGATTCAGCCTCTAATTCGCACATATCCGCTGTAATTCGACTCTGTACTATCTAGTTATGTTAAGTTATCCTATCTGAGCACAACTCAACACCACAATGAACAATTTTGCTCGTTTTGCACGAATTTTGCTCGTTTTGAACGAATTTTGCTCATTTTCGAACGATTCTGCCTCTAATTCGCACATATCCGCTGTAATTCGACTCTGCACTATCTAGTTATGTTAGGTTATCCTATCTGAGCACAATTCAACACCACAATGAACAATTTTGCTCGTTTTGCACGAATTATGCTCATTTTCGCACGATTCAGCCTCTAATTCGCACATATCCGCTGTAATTCGACTCTGTACTATCTAGTCATGTTAAGTTATCGTAACTGAGCACAATTCAACACCGCAATGAACAATTTTGCTCGTTTTGAACGAATTATGCTCATTTTCGCACGATTCAGCCTCTAATTCGCACATATCCGCTGTAATTCGACTCTGTACTATCTAGTCATGTTAAGTTATCCTATCTGAGCACAATTCAACACCACTATGTACAATTTTGCTCGTTTTGAACGAATTTTACTCATTTTCGAACGATTCAGCCTCTAATTCGCACATATCCGCTGTAATTCGACTCTGTACTATCTAGTTATGTTAAGTTATCCTATCTGAGCACAACTCAACACCACAATGAACAATTTTGCTCGTTTTGCACGAATTTTGCTCGTATGAACGAATTTTGCTCATTTTCGAACGATTCTGCCTCTAATTCGCACATATCCGCTGTAATTCGACTCTGTACTATCTAGTCATGTTAAGTTATCCTATCTGAGCACAATTCAACACCACAATGAACAATTTTGCTAGTTTTGCACGAATTATGCTCATTTTCGTACGATTCAGCCTCTAATTCGCACATATCCGCTGTAATTCGACTCTGTACTATCTAGTCATGTTAAGTTATCGTAACTGAGCACAATTCAACACCACAATGAACAATTTTGCTCATTTTGAACGAATTATGCTCATTTTCGCACGATTCAGCCTCTAATTCGCACATATCCGCTGTAATTCGACTCTGTACTATCTAGTTATGTTAAGTTATCCTATCTGAGCACAATTCGACACCACAATGAACAATTTTGCTCGTTTTGCACGAATTATGCTCATTTTCGCACGATTCAGCCTCTAATTCGCACATATCCGCTGTAATTCGACTCTGTACTATCTAGTCATGTTAAGTTATCGTAACTGAGCACAATTCAACACCACAATGAACAATTTTGCTCGTTTGGAACGAATTATGCTCATTTTCGCACGATTCAGCCTCTAATTCGCACATATCCGCTGTAATTCGACTCTGTACTATCTAGTCATGTTAAGTTATCGTAACTGAGCACAATTCAACACCACAATGAACAATTTTGCTCGTTTTGAACGAATTATGCTCATTTTCGCACGATTCAGCCTCTAATTCGCACATATCCGCTGTAATTCGACTCTGTACTATCTAGTTATGTTAAGTTATCCTATCTGAGCACAATTCAACACCACAATGAACAATTTTGCTCGTTTTGCACGAATTTTGCTCGTTTTGAACGAATTTTGCACATTTTCGAACGATTCAGCCTCTAATTCGCACATATCCGCTGTAATTCGACTCTGTACTATCTACTTATGTTAAGTTATCCTATCAGAGCACAATTCAACACCACTACGAACAAATTTTGCTCGTTTTGCACGAA